>NC_080175.1:66749801-66937301 GCF_950295315.1 Erinaceus europaeus
GAAAGGACTCATTCCAAACAGACCCTGTGTTAAAGAGCAAAACATTCAAAGAGCAGTGAGACATCTGAGAAAGAAGCAGCAAGCCCACCAGCTATTAGGGAGAAGGCTGGGTAGCAAGGAAATGAACTGGGCTTTGGAAAATCGAAAGCCATCTCCAGTTGGCAGATGAACATGGTCACAAGTGGGCCAAGCTACATAACCACCCGAGGAAGGTTGAGGGCATTATTCTGGATGACATATTCTGAAATTAGCTGTAAGAGGCAAGATATAGGCTTGCTGATTCTTACATACTCCATGCCGATGGGTTATTCTGTGGGCAATAGTGAGTCTCTGCAGAATTTTTTAAGCCGAGGAGAATGTCACATCATTACCGTTCATTCATAGCTATGGATTAGCAATGAGAACTATGAAAAATGTTTTTACCTAGGTGGGGGAGATAGTATATGGTTATGCAAAGAAACTCTCATGCATGCCTGGGGCTGCAAAGTCCCAGGCTCAATCCCTCATACCACCATAAGCCTAAACTGAGCAGTGCTCTGGTAATAATAATAATAATAATAATAATAATAATAATACTGCAATTTGCTTAGGCTGCCACCAGGAGGATGCTGTCACATGAGGACAATGAATTTGATCATAAGGTTAAAATATCTGACATACTATTCAATTATTGAAGCAACAATGAAAAGAAGCTAGAGTATTTTGAGCCTGTGTATTTTTAAAATCACAAAGTATCTTCATATATTTATATGTAAAAAGATTTTAGGTACCTTGTTTTTAAAATTTATTTAATTTATTTATGCCCTTGTTGCCCTTGTTGTTTTATTGTTGTAGTTATTATTGTTGTCATCGTTGTTGGATAGGATAGAGAGAAGTGGAGAGAGGAGGGGAAGACAAAGAGAGGAGAAGAGAAAAATAGACACCTGCAAACCTGCTTCACCACTTGTGAAGTGACTACCCTGCAGGTGGGGAGAGAGGGGCTCGAACCTGGATCCTTCCGCCGGTCCTTACCCTTTGTGACACCTACGCTTAACCCGCTGCACTACAGCCTGACTCCCTGGCACCTTATTTCTAAAGTATCACTTCACCATGATTTCACCATAATCTTCTTAAACTGGTTTAATATTTTACATTGAAGGTTTACTGTTGTGACACAGTCCGTGAATAGGACTTTGGGACCTGATTAGTATAGGGCTAGGATGAACTGTGAGAGCATAATTAGCATATGGCTGAGTTCAGGCTGCTGTACTTACATAAACCAAATTAACTTACTCTTACTTCTGCTGATAGTTGGCTTTCTTCTGTACTTAAAATATACCATTCTGTACTGCTGTACCCCTATGAAATAAGCCTCGTTTGAACCTGAGCTGTATCACCCCTCTAGTTTTATTTTTCTTTATTTTTTTTCTTTTTGCCTCTAGGGTTATTGCAGGGGCTCAGTGTCTACACCATGAATCCACTGCTCCTAGAGGCTATTTTTTTTCCCTTTGTTGCCCTTGTTGTTTTATCATTGTTGTGGTTATTATTATTGTTGTTATTGATATTATTGTTGGATAGGACAGAGAGAAATGGAGTGAGGAGGGGAAGACAGAGAGGGGGAGAAAAAGATGGACACTTGCAGACCTGCTTCACAGCTTGTGAAGCAACCCTCCTGCAAGTGGGGAGCCGGGCGCTCGAACTGGGATCTTTATGCCGGTCCTTGTGCTTCGCACCGCGTGCGCTTAAACTGGTGCACTACTGCTGACCTCCTAGTTTGTATTTTTAATTACAATAAATGGCATCCCAACGTGTTGCAATTTTTACCCACTCCTTTTTGCCCAATGTGGTTTGACTATGTATCTTCCATGCGTTGAATTACTATGTATGTTCCACTTGGATTTTGCAGGCTGAGGTTCCCAAACACGCTGCAATTTTTTACCTCATCCTTGTTGCCCAGACAGTTAAACTTTAATCTACCATACATGTTGAATTTTTTTTTATTTCCACCCTTTCTGCTGCATGTTTTTGTTTGTTTGTTTGTTTGTTTGTTTGTTTGACTTTAAACTTACAGTTCTAGACTCCATAACCTGATGAGGGACCCAACCGCCCTATGCTAATTCCTGGTAAGTGGCATCCATTTAATTTTAAGCTTTCTTCTACTTTTACCCTTTCTGAAACTGTCACTATGGGTATATTACATTCTAAGGAAGACAATTTTCACCTCAGACAATTGAAAGAGACTTTAAAGATATGTAAAATTCAGTGTTCCAGCCAAGAATTACGCAAGTTGTTAGATGTAATCAAGGTCGTCTTCTCAAGTCTTCCTCAAACATAGAGCTTTATCATTTGATATATGGAAAGAAATTGGCAATGATTTTTATAGAAATATTGGTATGGTCACAGCAAAACAGCTTTAGACCTATAACCTCTGCCTATCTCCTCTGAAGCAACTGCAGTTTTCTTTACAAAACTATTCCCTAAGTTTTCCTTCTTCTCCTCGTATTTCCAAATCCACTTTTTCTTCCTCATCCTCCTTGCAGGCACAACCCATTTCTAGTGTGCCTGAAACCCAAATACTTTTTCATTTTTCTGTTGAGTCAAAACAGGCCGCTTAGTCTGCATCTGTGTTTCAAATTTGTTCTTGTTTAACTATTCATGGCTTTAGCAAAGAATGGGGCAAATGTGGTCTGACACCATTTCTAATTCATGGAAATTCTTTCTCTAGCCTCTCCTTCCTTTGCTGTTCCACCTCTTCCTGTGATGTCAGACTCCTTTCCACAGCCACCTTCTACTGTGCCACACAACTCACTCCATCCCTTTCTCTCCCCTGCCTTTATCCCCACTATGGAGCCAGACATGTCGTTACCAATGATAAAAACAGAAAAAAATTCCTTTCAAAAATGCTACTGAGTGATTCTTTGAAGAAGGACTATAAGCAAGATGGTTTTTTTGAACTTCAAGATTTCCCCATGCTCCCAAAAGGGAAAGGACTGAGATGAAGTATAAAGCTTGGCCAGATCAGCTTCCTAGAGACAGCTCACCTAGTCAGTTAGTGGGTGCAGGTGCTTTTGCCTCTTCCAGTGAACACATGAACATCGGAAAAAATGAAACATGTCTTGCTGTGCAAGCAGCCGTCACAGCATGGGATAAGATACATAGCACTCAGAGTCTTTTAGCTCTGTTTTTCAGAAAGCTATAGAACCCTACATGGACTTTGTGGACAACTTAAAAGAAGCAATAGTTAGACAAATAGACAATAAAGAGGCAGCCAAAATTCTAAGTAAGGGATTAGCCTATGATAATGCAAACCAGGATTGTAAAGGAATTCTTGGGCCACTTAAAGATCAATCTTTAAATACTGCTCAGATGATAAAAGCATGTACTAAGGTACTGACTCAAATCCATAAACCACATGTTATGGCTGCATTCAATCAGGCCACGTGTGTGGCAGGCTCAATATAGTCCAGGTTTGTTTTAAATGTAATAATGAAGGCCATTTACAAAAGAATTGCAAGGTGAATCTCGAATGACTTAAAAAGTATCTGGAGATGACAGATGTTCAAAACCTGCCTTAGCCCAGTTCCCAAACTATAAAAGAGGTTTTCACTGGGCAATCCACTGTCCATCCAGAACTTATGCAGGAGATAATTCTCTGCCAGGAGACAAAAGGTGGGGCTCTGGCCCTTCATTCCATAAAACAATGAGGACTGTTGGGTAGCTCTGAAAGATAGGGACTTATTACAGGCATGAACTGTAACAGATTGCCTTACTGTGTCTCTATGTCTTGAACCTTCCAGTTTCTCTATAAGGATGATTTATTTGAATAGTGGGATATGTGTGTATGTATTCACAGAGATTTATCCTTGAAGCCACTGTTGATTGTGAAATGTTGTTAGACATTCCCATGCTTCTTAACTCAAAGGGATAAGCTAGAAATTGTACCGACTAGTGTCGGGGGCCCAAAAGTTTTATTAATTTTTTTTGCTATGGTGCTCTAGTTTAACCTCTCTAAGTTATCAAGTGCATTCTGGAATTATTGATACTGACCATATGAGACAAATTAAAATTTGTCATTTGCCCTATGGCACCTGCATTGCACAGTTAAAACCCTATATCCTATTTGATGGTACATACAGACAAGAAGTGTGTGACACTTTGAATTTGTCTACTATTCTCACTCCTTTTTTTCACCAAGGTTCTAAGCTCTTGTTGAATGATTTGGTATCTCTCTGGTACAAGCATGAACCATTGTTCTTTAATGCCTAGACTAGCAAGCTATCACTCCTCACTCCTCCTGCCTTTATGGTTTGTTTGTTTGTTTTTTATCTCAGAAGACACTGATAGTGAATTCTGGCCAATGGATGTTTCACACAACCCTCAGTTTGGTAAGTTAAAATTTGTTCCTGTCTCTGTGGACACTGTTATAGGCTTTATACATGCCACCTGTCAAACAGGAGGCAGCCCATGTTTGTGAACACTTTCTCTGCCTTTGCTGCTAAAGGTATTCCTCATAACAGACTGACAACAGCCCTGAATATGTTTCTAGGTTATGGCTTATTTCTTCTAAGCATGGAATTGGCAGGCTCTACTACCCCATTGGATGAGCAATTGTGGAATGCTATAATGCACCCTGAAAGGGCTAATCCTCAAATAAACAGAATACTGAGAGTTTTATATATTTTAAGTTTTTTGAACTGTATAATGCTAATCAGACAGCTGAGAAACGTTACTTTTCTCCACAGAGCTTCTATTCTTTCTCCAGCAGATGCCTCATGAATTGCCTAGCCTCTGTGATGGAAGGCAATAAGATTACTAAATTATGGTCTTGGAGATGTTTCTTTTAGTTTATCACTCACAGGTCTTGTTTGGACCCATGTCAAACAGTTAAACCTTTTGTCTGCAAACTCCTCTCTAGAACACAGCCAGTTAAGGCCTGGATTGTAGCATTCCAACACCTTACATGCACCATGATTCCCATGCCCAGTAACCACCTGAAATCTGAGCTACCTCTGTTATTTTCTGAACTGAGTTTCCAAAAGTGTTGGGCCATTTCTGGGTTAGACACAGATCCCAGACCAAAAGGTCTTTAGGCTAAAAGGGCCTGAACCCAACACCCAGTTTCTGTGGCCGGATTTTTGGGGAGTGAAGTGAGGGCTTGCAGAGGGAACACTAAAAACATCAAAGACTTGCTTATTCACCTATATTCATACAGACTCTGAGCATCCTGTCCATGTTTATACTAAGAAGTGACATAGCCTGTGAATGGGACTTTGGGACTTGATTAGCATACAGCAGAGGATGAACTGTAAGAACATAATTAGCATATGGCTTACAGCTGACGTCAGGCTGATGAACTTATGTAAACTAAGTTTAACTTCCAGGCAGCCTGAAGTCCACTCTTTTCCCATCTGGCTCCTTCTAGTGTTTGAGCTCAGGCCAGCTCAGCTTCCCAGGGCCTACCATGCTGCCTATCTCAGGAGACAGAATGTGGAGCTGAACTTTGGAAACTTATGGATTACAGGCCTGACCTACTCTTACTTATGCTAGTAACTGCCCATCTTGCTGTACCTAAAATATACCATTCCATACTGCTGTAGTGCCATGTAATAAGCCTTGATTGTTTTGAACCTGAGCCATGCCACCCCTCTAGTTTTTATTATTTTTAATTACATAGTTGATTATTTCAAACTTTGCTGGAATGGATTAAATGAAGGTTCGACGTAAATTACAGAAATGTTAATCTATGTATTAATATATTTATATTAAAAGAATTTGTAGCCAAAAAAGGGGCAACACTAAAGTAATACAATTATTCCCACTCTCTAGAGTAAACCCTTCATTTATCAGGCTCTTCAGTTTTACTTCATCAACATCTAGTTTGATTGCTTTTATATTACTGACTTTTATTTTTGTTTTTTAATTATTACTGATTTTTACAAAGTCATAAAGCAGATACACCTTATGAATGACTTCACCAAAACTGGTCTTAGAGCTACAAAAAGTGAAAAAGTGTTAAAGAGAGCAAACCCGTTAACTAATCCAACTAAACAGAGAGAATGAGATCTCACCCAACACCTTTGAAGGAGCAGAGAAAGTTTAGGGTTAAGGCTAAGCTGAACGAAGGTTTTTAAATTATCACTGAAGTCCTGAGTATACCCACTACCAAGAATTTTACTCTTCCATTCTGCACACAACAAACACACTGAAAATAATCTCTCCTTCAGTGCCTGTGTCCAGTGAAGAAGTAATTACAGAAGCCAGATCTCTGATTTTCTGTGCTCCACAGAGATCTTTGGTCCATACTCCCAGAGGGGCAAAGAATAGGGAACCTTACAATGGAGGGAAGGGGATATGACATGGTGGTGGTGGGAGTTCTATGAATGGTGCCCCTCTTCTCCCACAGTGTTGTTTATCAGTATCAAATTACTAATAAGAAAAAATAGAAGCAGAAAAATAAGAAAACATAAATCAGGGAGTCGGGTGGTAGAGCAGCGGGTTAAGCACAGGTGGCATAAAGTGCAAGGACCAGCATAAGGATCCGGGTTTGAGCCCTGGCTCCCCACCTGCAGGGGAGTAGCTTCACAAATGGTGGAGCAGGTCTGCAGGTGTCTTTCTGTCCCCTTCTCTGTCTTTCTTTCCTCTCTCCATTTCTCTCTGTCCTATCCAACAACGATGACATCAATAACTACAATAAAACAACAAGAGCAATAAAAGGGAATAAATAAATATAAAAAAAAATTTAAAAAGAAATTTAAAAGGGGGCTAGGTGGTGGCACACCGGGTTTAGTGCACACATTACAGCGCAAAAGGATGCCGGTTCAAGTCCCTGGTCCCCACCTGCAGGGGGAAAGTTTCATGAGTGGTGAAGCAGGGCTGCAGGTATATCTCTGTCTCTCTATCTCCCGTCTCTTCTCAACTTCTCTCTGACTCTATCCAATAATAAAAATAAAATAAAAAGTAAATAAAAAGAAAACACAAAGCAAACTTTGGACTGGGTTTGGTGTATTGCACCAAAGTACCATGGGTGCTTAGCTCAGTGCACCACCGCCCAGCCTGCTATATTGCACCAAAGTAAAAGAATCTGGGGTGGAGGGTGTGGGGGAGGGCTCATGATGTCAGAGGACCTAGAGGGGGTTGAATTGTTATGTGGAAAACTGAGAAATGTTACACATGTACAAACTAGTGTATTTTACTGTTCACTGCAAACCATTATTCCCACCAATAAAGAAAAAAAAGTGGTCTCTGTTAATGAGGACAGGCAGTGGTGCACCTGGTTGAGTGAGCATACTACTGTGCACAATGAGTGGGGCTCAAGCCCCCTGGTCCCCACATGCAGGGGGGAACTTCATGAGTGGTGAAGTAGGGCTACAGGTGTCTCTCTGTCTCTCTCCCTCTATATCTCTCCTCTCAATTTCTCTCTATCTCTATCCAATAACAAATAAATACAAAAGAAAAAAAGTAGGTTTTTTTTTCATGTAATATAGTAAGATATGAGTCACACAGCAGTTTGTACCTCAAAGAGTTTAAAGCACCCAAAGTCAGCCAGTTCTTACTCCCAGGCCAGAGGTAAAGATGCCACATGTTCCCTTCAGAAGATAATCTTAAACAGTACTAAGGAATCAGAGATCAGTCAAGCATTGTCCAAACAAGAATAGATCATAGCTTGAGTATGTGTATGGGTCAAGTGTTATAGCCAAGCACTTTACATGTGTTACCTGATTGTCTTAATTAGAGAATACTGATTATTATGCTCCCACTCCTCTTCTAAAAAAAATGGGGTGGGAGTTCACATAACTATTATTAAGGGCTAAAAAGACGACCTGAACTCCAAATTCATGTCTGTTGGCATGGGTGTGGGTACCTAACTCACCCCACATGCCCAGAATAAAGTTCCTCTTGAGACAAGATGGCTTTGAATAGGCCAGAGACGTACTCATTTATCTAAAACCTTCCCTAGAAAGTTTTGCCTTTCTGGAATGGCCCAAGAACACCCTTCTTAAATAGCAGCTAGGATTGTATCATCTTGGCTTTCCTGTTTCTTTCCAGGTCTTATTCCTCCAGGTTGCAGAGCACAGAACTCACCATCCTTGTCCCTGGCCTGCCTCACACCCCCTGCCATTACCTGACAGCTGGCCCCTGCTGGCACTTTTACCTCTCACACTTCAACCTGCCTGACCCCCTACTCTACTCAGACAATAGGAGCACAGTCTCAGATTGGACACACAGTATCCTCAAAGATGCAGAGAAGAGACAGTTTGGTGGAACAGCTAGGGAGGGTCTGAACCTGTTGAGGTTTAAAAAGACACTGAGTCATCTCTCAGCTCAGAACGACAAGCTCTGTTGTGTACATCAACACAAATACAAGAAAACTCACTGACTCCAAAATACCTCAAGTAGAAATGAGCCCCAAGCATATGAATTTCAGTGCTTCATGATGTCAGTGCAGAGAAATGTCAACTAGACTTGCTTTTTTTCCAAATGGTCTATCTTGCATTCATTTTTAGTCTTCTTCACCTGAATCTTCATTTCAACTCAAATTAAGTCGCTTAACCACGTGAAACCACTTCAGACTATGAGTTAATAACACCTTGGTCAGTTCCTATACAAAGGACAGTTGTGTTCTGCCCTGAAAAGCTCCCTATGGGTAGTCTCACTCTACTCACCCCACTCAGATGCTGCAACCCGAGAGGCAGTGCCCCCAATCTGACTTCCCCACTGCACCGCTAAATACACCGCAGCCCCTGACTCCCTCATCTTCCTTTCCTCTTGCTGGAATATGAATGTTCTGCTGACCTTTCTCTCCTCGCTTCTTCTTTGTCCTATCGATATGGTCCTTGAGCTGGATGCGGACCTGGCGCTCATTCGGTTGGTCTCTGATGAAGGGGTGTTTCATCAGCTGCTCTGTTGCCGGTCTCTGACTGTGATTCTTCACCAAGCAGCTCTCAATAAATGACTGGAATTTTTTAGACCTGCCAAACAAAAGATAGACGCCACAGCTCCAGTGCTACCCAGAAAAAGGCAAAGCTCTCCTTTTGGAAAATACTAGGATTTAAAAATGACAGAGATTGGATTAATTAGGCAACAGAGGGATCCAACAACCACAAACTACCTTGAGTCTTTTGCTGGTGGCAGTGGGGTTTAAAGTGGCCACCACCAGCACACACTGGGTGGCAGTGTATAATAGGCACATGCATGGACACACTTTACACAGTTTATATATCACATCACCACAGACGTGCAAAAGGAATCAGAGAATGAACAGACCTCCCAGAAATCAGTCTGTTTGAACAGGGGAACCAGAGCTGAGCCTTCAAGAATCAGGAGAAAATCACTCTGGGAAAGGGACCATGTGGATAGGCAGAAAAACTGGTGAAAACCTAAAGTCGAAGGAAGCATACTGCTCCTGGGAGGGCACTGAGGTGAGTTGTCTACATAAACGAGGCAATAGATGAAAGTTGGAAAAAGTAGAATCAATGACGTTGAACGGGCTGTATCAAAGGCAAGATTCTCACGTGGTAAAGGGTTACTTACCACATCTGTTTTTTCTCCATAACTAGCAATTTCATAATCATTCCTGAAATATGTTTCCCAAAGTAAGGAGAATAGGGTATGTGGGGTATGTGGTGTGTGTGGTGTGTGTGTGTGTGTGTGTGTGTGTGTGTGTGTGTGTATGATCAACATGAGGATTAGGACCCTGCATAACAGAGACTACATCCACACTAGAGGAAGTGTCCAGTCCTCCAGACAAACCCAGTGCTGAAGGCTCCTGGGGCACCTGGCAGGAGAGGCCACTGCTGAGATGGGGCGGGAAACCCAGCCTGAGTGGAGGCTGAGAGGAGTTAATGTAGTTTCTCTCTCAACCAGCAAAATCAACTAAAGCTCAGATGGGAGAACATCTGAGGAGGGACTTTGCAAACAAATTGAGAAATAGTGGACATTCCTAAGGAGTCAACTGCTGAAAGAGAAGTTAAGATGAGGCCACCAGGTTCTAGATGCTACCATGATGCCAACTGGACTTCCCTGGACAGATGACCCCACCAATGTGTCCTGGAGCTCTGCTTCCTCAGAACCTGCCCCACTAGGGAAAGAGAGAGGCAGGCTGGGAGTATGGATCAACCTGTCAACACCCATGTTCAGCAGGGAAGCAATTACAGAAGCCAGACCTTCCGCCTTCTGCATCCCACAATGACCTTAGGTCCATACTCCCAGAGGGTTAAAGAATAGGAAAGCTATCAGGGGAGAGGATGGGATACGGAGTTCTGGTGGTGGGAATTGTACCCCTCTTATCCTATGGTCTTATCAGCGTTTCCACTTTATAAATAAATAATTTAAAAAAAAGAAAGAAATAGACCTCATAGAGTTCTTTTCTAGGTAGCAGGTATGCATTAGGAAGATGAAAACACAAACAGCATCAGGTGGGAAGCTATGTTCCATTCACAAGGAATGTAAATGGAAGCCACCCCCCCAACTACAGGTAGAAGAAAGTGCATGTTTTTCACTGAGCGCTTTGCAATTCATCACAGAATGAAATCACTCACCCCAACTATAAGATATGCTCCAGACTTAATACTGCAGTCTGTCCATCTATCTGCCCATACCAACACTTAAAAAGAAGGCTGCAGAAGGACAGAGGTGGCTCACCAGGACAGCACACATGAGGCGCCTGAAGAGGGCCTTTCAGGAGTGGTGGAGGGGTGCTGTGGTGTCTCTCCACCTGCCTGTCTCCTTCTCCCTCTCTATCTTTTTCTGTCTCTCACCTTCTGTCTAGAGGAAAGAAAAATAAACAAGTAAATATATAGGCAAGTAAGTAAGTAAATAAATGAATAAATAAGACGGGCCCTGGGGACTGTAGAGTCCTGTAAGCACTAGGTCCCTCAATAACCCTGATGGCAGGAAGCCAACAAGAAACTAAGGATTGTTCCAGAAGTTCCAGAAGCAAAGGACTCTGGGAAAGAGGGCTGGGAGGGGGCTGGAAAAGGAGGGTTTAGTTCTTGGTGTAGGATGATGGAAAAGGTCCTAAGTTGGGGGACAAAGTGTCCTATAGACACTTATGGGAGATGAGAAATTATACCTATGTGTCAACAACTTTGCTGTAAACAAATTGCTCCCCAATAAAATGACAAAAGAAACCATGCTTTAGTTAAAACAAGTCTCCAAAGAGAGACTCATTGCCTCTAATTTGAGTGTGGTCAAAAAAAAAAATCAATATTCTTAATTACATGCTTAATTACAAGTAAAAACACCTCATTTAGGTTGACTGCACCTGCCTCTTTGCTGAGCAGTTTGCTAATGGGTTTAAAGCACATTTATATAACTTTATTGCTTGACTCTCTGATGGCAATAATTTCATCCTCTCCCCACTTTCTTAAAGGCCAGAGTTAGTGGCACTAATTTCTCAAGGGCTGGCCTAGAGAAACAAATGTTCCCGATGGCCGTTCAGACACGAAGGTGAAGAACATCTCCATGTCCCAGATTTTTCCTGCTTATATATTAAACTGTATTAGAGGAATTAAAAAAAAAAAAAAGCCTGACAGTATAAATCATTCTTGCCAGTCAAGCTCAAATTCCTGGGTGCCTGGGTGATCACCAGGCTCCTTAATTGTAACTTGACTTGGAAGATGTGTCTTTGTCCTCCTCTGCTATTTCCCACAATTACATGTTCTCTTATTTTTTTGGAAGTGGGGTGTAGGGGAGTTCCATCCCATATGTACTGTATGACTTTGGGTAAATAGCTTAACTTCTCTGGGTCCTAGCCCCTTCTCCCCCACTGCATCTAAGGATATAATTAATGCCTATTTCAGAATGCTGTTGTGGTGATGAAATGAGTTAATTCATACAAAATTCTCAGCAGGATGTCTGTTACATCACACATGCCATATGTCACACCTGTTTGCTATCACTACCACCATCATGAGGACCCAGTGTCCCAGCTACTTGTGACCATCACCAGGCTTACAGAACAGGGTCACCAGCCTTAAGGACTGGAGACAGAATGTGGAAGAGACTTCTCATCACTTCTGTTACATGGAAGAGTAGAGTAGATTTTCAGAAAGTCATTTTACCCTATGCCATTTTTTAAAAAAATATTTATAAAATGGAAATACTGACAAGACCATAGGATAAGAGGGCACAACTCCACACAATTCCTATCCCCCAGAACTCTGTACCCCATCCCCTCCCTTGATAGCTTTTCCATTCTTTATCCCTCTGGGAGTGTGGACCCAGGATCATTATAGGGTGCAGAAGGTGGGAGGTCTGACTTCTATAATTGCTTCCCCGCTGAACATGGACATTGAAAGGTCGATCCATACTCCCAGATCCCTACCCCACACGGGAAAGAGAGAGACAGGCTGGGAGTATGGATTGATGTGTCAATGCCTTTTTTTTTTTTCTAACGAAAGCAATCCCAACAGAGGCAGACCACAGCAACCTGATGCCTTGTTCCCAAGATACGCCATCTCCTGAAGCAGCCTGGATGTTAATTAACATTTACTCACGGGGTTAAGTGGGGACTCAGTACACAGTTCTTCAAATTATTAGACATGTATTCAGCTTAGAAATGTCAGAAACAGCTTTGATAACATTTATCTTGAAGGAGATGGTGCAAAAATAAGAAGGTTTGTTTAAAAAGTTTTGTAAGCCTGTGAAATAGTTCACTTGGTGAATGCTCTGCTTTGTCTTGTGCATAACCTGGGTTCGAGCCCTGCCACCACTGCACTGAAGGAAGTTTCGGTGCCGTGGCCATTCTCTCTGTCTCTACCGAAAGAAATAAAAACATATAAATAAAAAGATAACACAGCAGGAATCAGGTGGTGGCTCCCCCTGCTGAATGCACACATCACAGTGCACAAGGACCCGGGTTCAAGCCCCCTGTCTTAGGTGCTGCAATAATCTATGGAAACTGGGGTCCCACTGCAGGGGAGCAGGACTCACAGCAACTGTTGTGTGGGCTTAGCTGCATCAGCAGCTGTAGGTATAAAGTCCAGGCATGAATGAGATGGCTGAGGAGCCTCCCGGCCCTGGTCCCTTACAGACTTTCACCAGCGTCTCCCCTACTCCTTCCCCATGGCAGCACAGAGCCTATAGCCATAGGACTCTCACTCCAGCCAGGCCAGGAGGTCATCATTATTGTTCTGATGCTGCCAGCAAGGCCTGAGGATCTGAGGGCATCTGCAGAGAATCCCAACTTGGCTGGAGGATGATGCAAGTATTTCCAGCCAAGTATAACCAGGCATTTGCAAGTGAGAATACCAGTTACAGGGCCACCAGTTCCCTCCTCCCACCAGGACAGCGAATATAAGTTTAGAATCCTGGTTGGGACCCATCTTGATGAAGAAAACTCCAGTCTCCAAACCAGCCCAGCCAATAAAGAGCCCTGACACAGAAGCCCCTGACTCTACACGGAGCAGACCACTGGAGACAAAGCAGGAAGAAATGGGCTTTTCAGAAATCTTCCAGAATGTGGCTCCCCAGCCAGGTGGTGGTGCACCTGGCTGAGCGCACATTACCATGCACAAGGAGCCAGGTTCAAGTCCCCAGCCCCAATATGCAGGGGAAAAGCTTTGTAAGTAGTGAAGCAGTGCTGTAGGCGTCTGTCTTTCTCCTCACATTCACCTCTTTCCCTTTTGATTTCTGTCTCTATCAAAAAACAATAAAAAAGAATGTGACCCTCCCCCAAATAAGTGGGATCTCTGCTTATTCAAGAGCCCCCATGAGAGGTCTGCAAGTTTCAAGCTTCTGCCTAAGCTTGGGCAGCCAGTCCTTCCCCCTTGGTGACTGTCCACTCTGACACTGACTCCTCCCCCATCACTTTGTTGGCTGACATACTCTCCTGGAGGTACTCACCCACCAGCACCTGCCCACCAGCCCACCTGCCATAAGGGCCTGACTCACCACTTCTTGGATTTGAGTCGGGGCGCCGGGTTCCGGGGGATGAGGAAGAGAGCTCGCATGGGGTGCATGTCACAGAGAGCTGAAAAGAGCAGAGTAAACAGCTGTAGGGAGGATGCCAGATATAGTTGTGCACCCCCCCTCCATCGCCAGCTGTGAGGGACATGTTGACAGAGGCTTCCGTAGGGGGCTGCATCCCAGCCACAACTTCATGGGAGAAGAAGAGCTGTTTACAAAGAGGAAACAAATCCAGAGCTGGGAATAAAATGGGCTAATCCCGGTCTACTCTTTATACAGTGAAGGCTGGTGTGAAGACAACACGGCCTATGGCAGCAGCAGCTCCAAGCCAGAAAGCTGTCCTCTCGCATTTCTGGCATCTTCAGAGTGGCTTTTCAGCGTTTACAATGGATTCCTTGCTTTACTTTGTTTTGTTTGTTTAGTTTTGTTCATTGGTCCCGAGGAGACCAGAAAGGTAAGGCAAAGTGAGTCCAGTAGGAAATGCTGTAAAAATATCTCAACTTATAAACATGGCATCATCATTTATAGTGAAAGCACTTGTGTGTTCTTATATTCATCCAAATAGCTCACAAGGTTACTTATTTAAACATCCCAGACAGTCTTCCTCTTTGTGACTAGGGCAAGGGATATATTATTCCTAAAAGCTAGAGGTCTCAGTGGGTAGACTTTATTTTTCAGCCACATCTACCATCCACCCAGAATGGTCATCTAGTTATCTGCTTGAAGACAGCAATCGTATATTTTCTGATTCTTAAATTACTGCTAGCACATAGGGGAGGGGAATTTTGCCTGCAAACACTCAAGTGAATCTACAGATGAATTCTGCAGAATCTAATCAATGTTATAGATGAGCTTTATCGATGACCAAAGCGAGACACATTAGAAAGTCATATGACTGTAAGTCATATGCATGTAGACAGCTGCTCTGTTTTGGCCTGGGTACTCTGAGAAGCAGAGGTCAGGGTGATATTAAGCAAGAGAAACTACCAGTGGAATGTGGGGACTGTTTGGTGCTTCATGAAGAGTGCATGGATCTGGAAGAAACTGCAGACTTGTGTTTCTCTTATCGCCCTGCATGGGTAAAAATACATGGATTCCTGGCTGATTTAGGAGAACTCAGCTTTCTTTCCTCTTTTATGTTTTTTAATGCCTTGTTTATACATTTACTGGACAGAGACAGAGAGAAATGGGGAGATAGAGGAGAGAGAAAGAGATAACTGTAGCCCTACTCATGAGTCCTGAGGATTCCCCCTCCAGGTGGGGTTTGGGGGCTTGAACCCAAAGCCTTGCACATAGTAATGTGTGCTTAACCGCACACACCACCACCTGGCCCTAGTCTCGACTTTCTGAGCATGTCAGCCTGGTGCCATACTGGGTTCTGTGTAGTGGAATTGGGTTGACGCAGTCCCTGCCAAGGCCCCATGAGAGCACCCCTCATGACAAAGCACCCCTCAGGGCAGAGCTCCCTACCTCCGCCCCCACCCCCAATCCCCAGGTACTTACGGGGAGCACCTTCTGCCATCTCAATGGCGGTGATTCCTAGAGACCACAAGTCACTCTGCAAAAGAGGAAGCACAGACACATGCTAGGACTCAACCAGTGATAAGGGGAAGTGGGTCAGCTCTGGGTTGCTTGAAGCTCCATGGGAAAGTGGCTAGCTCATCTCCCTAACGCAGGCCCATCCACTGGGCTTCATCTGAGGCAGGATGAACCTCCTTTACCTGTTGCTGGTGATACCTTTCCTGGAGCCTGAACCTAGCACGGAACCTAGTTTCCGTGGAACTGCAGACCAAGAATGTAAGAGATAGAAATGGCTTCTTGGCTGACATTTATCTATGGACTGAGCTGTGAACATTGCTGTGTTCATTTATGTTAATGGCTTTGTTGAGATGTGCTTGTCCTAGAAGAAACTGTCCACTTTTGAATCTGCCCTTTTGAAAGATTTGACAGCTATTTATACCTAGAAAACCATCACAATGCCAGTGAAGACAGTACACACAGCCATCACCCCTGAGAACAACTCACCTACTCCTCTATAGTCCCTCCCTCCTGCCTCACTGACCCTAAATCCTGTGACATTTTAACAGTAACTGCTGATCTGTTTTCTGTCACTACCATTGTGTCATTCTTATCTATCATCATCATCATCATCATCATCACCAACATCATCATTTGACCAGAGTGCTGCTCAACTCTGGTGGTGCTGAGAAATGAACCTAAGAACTCAGAGCCTCAGGCATGGAAATTTGTTTACATTATGTTGTCTCTCCATCCCTGTGTCATGCTGTATATGGATGAAGCAACTGGGTTCTCTCACTTATGGTGAGATTTAAGGTCCATCTATGTGGTGGTGTTCCTTCCCTTCTAGTGTTGAGGAAGGGTCACTTGTATGGAGAGACACAGTTTATGGATCCCGCCACTTGCTGAGGACATCTGGATGGTTTCTAGCTTGGGCTATTGCAGAGAAAGAGGGGGCAGACACTCCCACATGAGTCTTCACAAGGGCTCATGATTTCCTTCTGGATCAGACAGTGATGTGCATTTTTTCGCAACAAGTAAAACTACGCTTTCTCATGGTTTATCTAAACCAGATAAGAACGGTGAAGATTTTCAGTGGTGGTGTTCACTGACCAATGTTCCGGGCTGCCTCCCTGTGGGGGCCCTGATTTCTGTCCAAGTACAGTACTTTCTAGATGCACTTACAGCACTCTTAGACACATCAGAAACAGAACAATCAAACATCAGAAACTAAAACAACACTGAAATCTTTTCCTCTCACCCCCCTCATTTTTTTTCTTTTGTCTTTAATTTTTTAAATATTTTGTTTATTAATTAATGAGAAACACAGGAGGAGAGAGAAAGAGCCAGACATCACTCTGGTACATGTGCTGCCGGGGATTGAACTCAGGACCTTGTGCTTGAGACTCGATGCTTTATCCACTGCGCCACCTCCCAGACCACATTTGTCTTTACTTTTGTGAACCTCAAAAATAATGACTCTCACAGTTTTCTGCATCTTTCTTGGTACCAAGTCACATCTTTGATTCTGTTTACTAGTCTTAGTCATGTTGCCTGCCTGGCTGGTGGAAAAGAAAGAGCTTTTATTTATTCATTTTTTATAATCTCATTAGTGATTTACAAGGTTATAAGATAATAGCCATATAATCCACACCAGTCTCAACACCAGGTTTCTGTGGCCCGGGTCTCCTCCATCAGTAACTGCTATAGTTCTCCCAAGGTCAAAGATAAGTCTCCACCCCCCCCCCCCATTTTTATTCACTTCTAAGGCCCTGCTTCCACTTCCTTTCTAAGCCACACCCACATCAATTACAATTTCCGGGTGTCCTTCTTTTTCCCTCTTAAATAAGAGAAACTGTACCTGACTTCCTCAGGGAACACAAGCTTTTACTATGGCAGGAAATCTAAGTCCAGTGTCCTCCAAGTCTTCCTTGAACGTGCTCATAACTTCTTGGATAAAAATACCCTCAGCCCCTGAGAACCCAAAGGACTGCTCTAAGTCTCTGAGACTGGGATCCACTGCTGGCCACCAAGCCTCCAAGCACCAGCCTTCAGCCTTTACGGGAGTCACTAGACAAAGGGGTGTGTTGGGAATTACACACACACAGATCAGCTGGGCCAACTCCTTCCACACAGCAAGGGTTTAAGAGATACATGCCAAGCAGATGAATAAATAGCTTTGAGAGTCCAAGAGTCTCCTGGTGACAGCACACAGTTAAGAATAGTGAACAGGACAAGGATGTGATTTGCTTCTGAGAAAGAAGCAGAAAACTGGGATCATGTTTTCTTTGGAGGTTCACAGTAGAAATGTGAGATAGTTGAGATGGATCTTCAAAGCCCATCCTCTCAAACAAAAAACTACTTTAAAAAAATTATATTTATTTTCCTTTTTGTTGCCCTTATTTTTATTGTTGTTTTAGTTATTATTGTTGTTGTTATTGATGTTGTCGTTGTTAGATAGGACAGAGAGAAATGAAGAGAGGAGGGGAAGACAGAGAGGGGGAGAGAAAGAGAGACACCTGCAAACCTGCTTCACTGCTTGTGAAGAGACTCCTCTGCAGGTGGGGAGCCAGGGGCTCGAACTGGGATCCTTAAGCCGGTCTTTGTGCTTCACACCACGTGCGCTTAACCCGCTGCACTACTGCCTGACTCCCACAAAAAACTACTTTTATGCCCAGTTTTCCTCATTTAACTTTTCCTTTCCTGGTGACAAGTGACTAGTACAGATCCTATTCTTTTTTATTTTTATTTTTATTTTTTTTCCTCCAGGGTTATTGCTGAGCTCGGTGCCTGCACCATGAATCCACCGCTCCTGGAGGCCATTTTTTCCCCCTTTTGTTGCCCTTGTTGTAGCCTCGTTGTGATTATTATTATTGCCATTGTTGATGTTGTTCGTTGTTGTTGGATAGGACAGAGAGAAATGGAGGGAGGAGGGGAAGACAGAGGGGGAGAGAAAGACAGACACCTGCAGACCTGCTTCACCGCCTGTGAAGTGACTCCCCTGCAGGTGGGGAGCTGGGGGCTCGAACCGGGATCCTTACGCCTGTCCTTGCGCTTTGCGCCACATGCGCTTAACCCACTGCGCCACCGCCCGACCCCCCAGTACAGATCCTATTCTTATCGTGAGTTTTCCCTCTTCCTGTAAGTTACACTCCTGAGACTTAGGGTTAAATGAAGATGTTGTTGAATCTCTTCTTTTGTAGGGATTCTTTAGTGTTTTGTTGTTGTTGTTGTTGTTTTGTTTTGTTTTGCCTCCAGGGTTATCGCTGAAGCTCAGTGCCTGTACTACAAATCCACTGCTCCTGGGGGCTATTGTTCCTATTTTGTTACCCTTGTTATTGTTGTTACTGTTAGATAGGACAGAAAGAAATTGAGAGAGGAGGGGAAGAGAAAGATAAGACACCTGCAGACCTGCTTTACAGTTTGGGAAGCAGCTGCTCTGCAGGTGGGGAGCTGGGGGCTAGACCTGGAATCCTTATGATCCAAAGAGATGGGACACAAACCACATTACCACTGTCATGGAAGCCTACAGGTTGCTACCAAATGTTCCTTTAGTTCCCTCTCATTGAAAAGAAACTCAAAACATTAAACTTTGAGAAGTGCAGAAATGAGGAAGGTCCAAGCTAACAAGTTAGTATCTTTAACAAAAAAGTTCTCAGAATCTATATACATATTTGTAAACTTTGCCAAAAGTCTAAACTATAATCATGACAGAGATCTATTTCCTAATATGATGCAAAATTAAATTCAAATAGGGCTATAAAATTGTTTAGATAATTGTTTTTTACAATAATAATGGATGATTTCATATAAACAAATTTCACCTGAAGGGCTGGGCAATGGCATACCTGGCTGAGCGCACACATTATCATGTGCAAGGATCCAGGTTCAAGCCCCTGCTTTCTACTTGTAGGAAAGGAAGTGGTGGCGCAGGGCTGCCAGTGTCCCTCTTTCTCTCTCTCTATCTCCCCCTTTCCTATTAATTTCTCTTTACCTGCCTCTATCCAATAAGTAAATAAAATATTTTTAAAACATTCTCAATCAATGTTTTAATATTTAAATCAAGTTACTGTGTTTCATTTCTGTGTCTGGGCTACATCAGTCACAAGGCAATTGAAAAGGTACTACCTTGAAGTCATAGGTGGCATCTGGATTCTCGTCACAGGCAATCACTTCCGGTGCCATCCAATAAGGTGTCCCGATGAAAGTGTTCCTCCTGCCCACTGTCCGGTCCAGCTGGGCACTGACCCCAAAGTCCACTGTTGGAGACAACACATTCGTTGAATATGGTGAGAAAGCAAAGTTGGAGCGTTCCAATGGCACCTATACATCCCATGTCAAAGGGCTGTTCTGAGCTGCAGCCAAGAGCAAACACACCCAGCAGCTTGGCTCTTGGGGCCACAGCCCACACAGCAACGGGGTTTGTGCTACTGGTTTCTGGTGTTGGAGAGAGAAATTGAGACAGGAGAGGGAGATAGAGAAAGAAAAGACTCCTGCATACCTGCTTCACTGTTTGCGATGCTTTCTCCCCTGCAGGTGGGGAGCCAGAGGCTTCAACCCAGATCCTTGTGCTTTGTACTTTGTGCACTTAACTGGGTGCACCACCGCCTGACCTCAATGTTTGTTTTTCTATTGTGGTGAAATGCATAAAGCATAAAATATGGTATTTTAAACACATTTAAGTGTCCAGTCTGTGGACATTAAGTCTGTTTGCATGGTTATATAATCCCGGCCACCATTCATTGCCAGAGCCTTTGCATTTTCCTAAGCAGAAATCCTGTAACGTTCAAAAGGATCGGCTTCCAGGCTCCCATCTCCAGCAACCATTATCAAACCTTTTCTCTAACTTCACCTACAGTTTCATCAAAGTTATATTTTTTTAATTGTCACCAAGGTTAGCTGGGGCTCGGTGCCAGCACGATAAATCCACTGCTCCCAGCAGCCACTTTTTCCTTTTATTTTTCCTTCTTTCTATTTTATTTGATAGAACAGAACAAATTGAGAAGGGAGAAGGAAGATTAAGAGGGAAAGAAAGATAGATACCTGCAGACCTGCTCCACTGTTTGTGAAGCTTCCCCCCAGTAGGTGGGGAGTAGAGGATCAAACCTGGGTCCTTGCGCATGACAATGTGTGCCCTTACCCAACTTCACCTCTGCGTTTTCAGTCAGCAAGACGTTCTGCCCTTTGATATCTCGATGGATCACTTTGTGCTGATGCAGGTGACTTAGCCCCTGGATGACAAGAGCAGAGAGGGGTCAGCAGGGACAGAAGCCAGGATGGAAAGAAGTCGTTGGGTATAAACGATGCCGGGAAAACCATTTCCCACCCAGCAGGGGAGCGTTCCAATGGCACCTATACATCCCATGTCAAAGGGCTGTTCTGAGCTGCAGCCAAGAGCAAACACACCCAGCAGCTTGGCTCTTGGGGCCACAGCCCACACAGCAACGGGGTTTGTGCTACTGGCTTCTGGTGTTGGAGCAGCCTCTGGAGACAAGAGGACCTCTGCTTGCCAGCTGGTGAGGAAGCTATCCACAGATAATTAACTGAATGTCAAACTTTCAAGCTGGGAGTCCAAATCCGAATTTAATAGGCTGACAGTCTCCTTCATCTATCATATATCATTATATGTCATACATTTCCAGAGCCCTACTCAGCTCTGGCTAATGGTGGTGCTGGGGATTGAACCTGGGGCTTTGCAATCTCAAGCAAGAAAGTCATCTGCATAACTATTTTTGTTGTTTCCCTAGCCCCTATTATATAATTTTCATTATGTATATATGTGTGTGTGTATGTATATGTATATGTATGTATTTATCTATGTATTTATGTCTTTGTTTTTGTACCAGAGCCCTGCTCAGCCCTGGCTTATGTTGGTGCCGGGGATTGAACCTGGGACCTCTGAACCTTAAGCATGAAAGTCTTTTGCAGAAGCATAATGCTATCCCCTATCTCCTATTATATCATTTTTATTATTTATTTATTTATTTATTTAGGCCAGAATCCTTCTCAGCTCAGCTCTGGCTGGCAGTGGTGCTGGGGATTGAACCTGGGACCTCAGAGCTTCAAACAGTAGAGTCTTCTGCAGAACCACTATGCTGTCTCTTTTGCAATTTTTAGAACATTTTTGGCCACCAAAGGCCCTGTGCTTGCATGATTCCTCCACTCCCAGGGAACATTCATTTTGGACAGAGAGGGAGAGAGAGAAAGAGATGAGAGGAGACACACTCAGGAAGCTTCCCTGCAGGCCTTCCCCTGTGAACCGAGGCTGGAATCCAGTAAAGCATGTACTTTGCCAGGTGTGCCACCACCGGGCCCCAAGGCTTCACAACTTCATCCTGCTCTTGTCAGCCAAGCCCTCAGTTCTGAGGAGACATCCTGGCCTCCCTGCACCAGGGAGCATTTCGTTTGTCATAAATCAGAGGTCCTCATGGAGTGAGCCTATTCCTAGACCTTCGATTGGCCATTATTCCTGTGACACTGCTACTTTGTCTTAATTACTTAGTGGTGATTTTATAGGAAGGCCTGGGCACTAGCAGCATAAATCCTCCAAGTTTGTGCTCCTTCAAGGGTGTCTTAGTTGTTCATGGCCTTTTGCCAAGAATGGTCACTATGTAATATCTTAAAAATTAACTCATCAATATCCACAAACATACTAGGAGGATTTCGACAGTGTGTTCAATAGAGCCACAGGAAAAAGGGGTAAGAAATAGTATGTGTAAGTCCTCCAGGAAATGATTTCCAAGCATTTTATTTTATTACTGTCATTTTTATGTGAAGCTAGAGAATAAATTCAGGGCCTCATGGATGTGATTTAGCACTGAGAAGCCCTTCAGGTTAACCTTTTCATTTCTTTTAGAAAGAAAGAAGGGAGGGAGGGATGGAGGGAGGGAGGAACAAATGGATACACACACACACACACACACACACACACACACACACACACACACACACATTCGATAGCATGGCTCCACCATCCTCAGAGCTCCTGTGCCATCCATGCTGTCTCCATGTTTCAGAGGACTTGAATTTAAAGGCCAAGGGCTTGGCACTGCATATATTTTATAAGGTGAGCTCTCTCCCAGTCCACCCACCCCAGATTTGATTTATTTACAATTATAAACATTATCATTTTAAAATTTCAGTTTTTACTGCTTTGCTTAGTGTTACTTGAATTAAATAAATGAATATATGTTAGTGCCTTCATGCTGTTTATTCACACACATACATTTTTTAAAATCTTTTACTTATTTATTTATTTATTTATTTATTTAATTACCCTTTTGTTGCCCTTGCTGCTTTTTTATTGTTGTTGTAGTTATTATTGTTGTTGTCGTTGTTAGACAGGACAGAGAGAAATGGAGAGAGGAGAGGAAGACAGAGAGGGAGAGAGAAAGAGAGACACCTGCAGACCTGCTTCATTGCCTGTGAAGTGACTCCCCTGCAGGTGGAGAGCCGGGGGCTTGAACTGGCAACCTTATGCCGGTCCTTGCGCTTCACACCAGGTGCGCTTAACCCTCTGCACTACCGCCCGACTCCCTACAGATACTTTTTTTTTAAGTCATTTGTTGGACACATCATGAAAATAGTTCTAACTTCTGTTCCGTTATGTTAAGGAGGAAGAGCTTAAACACCAACAGTGGTGGCTAAGTAGACCTAGAGAAACACACTCAAAGGACACACACTGGTCACTAGACTCCTTAGTCTCCATTTAACCTCATTTGAATGAACTAAAATATGATTAATTATTCTCTGAACTGAGTTCAGAAAGCATGACACTATGGTCCATGACTCATACTATAGGATGTATGGGCAAACAGATACAGTCTTGCCCAGTTATTTTGACTGGATCAAGAAATTTAAGATTCAGAAAAATAGCTTTTTAAAATGTGAAATGTGTTTATCTTGGTTGTACGTTCTGAAATGGTTAAGTTTTTGCAACCTTCAACACCAACAACAAAGGCCTGATCAAATATTGCTCAAACCACTTGCTTCCTAAGTGGGTCACTATTTCAATCATCCCAGATCAGTTTTCTGATTGGAAATGCACTTGAAATAAATCCCTTGTTAAGATCAGTCACCCACTGTTAACTTCCCCAGTGGATACACACACAGCCTGTTCAGAAAGACTCTCATTCTCCTGATAGCAAAGCACAGAAAACTACCACCATCACCACCTTGTGAGAGAAGTCTTACCTGTTTATTATTTCTTTTTTTCTGTGGTGAAAGGTAAGAGACAGAAGGAGATAGAGAGGGAGAGAGATTTAGAGAAGGAGAGATACCTGCAGCACTGTCCTTCTGCTTACAAAGCACCTTTCCCACCGATGGGGAACAGGGACTTGAATCTGAGTTCTTAAATATCCTAACATGTCCTCTTCCAGGTGAGCTACCACCAGGCCTCAAAGCTTTATTTCTTTTTTTTTTAATATTTATTTTATTTATTTATTCCCTTTTGTTGTCCTTGTTGTTGTAGCCTTGCTGTGATTATTACTGTTGTCATTAATGTCGTTCGTTGTTAGATAGGACAGAGAGAAATGGAGAGAGGAGGAGAGAAAGATAGACACCTGCAGACCGCTACACTGCCTGTGAAGTGACTCCCCTGCAGGTGGGGAACCGGGGTTCGAACCGGGATCCTTATGCCAGTCCTTGTGCTTTGCGTCACCTGCGTTTAACCCGCTGCGCTACAGCCCGACTCCCCAAAGCTTTATTTCTTAAAAAGATATATTTTAAGGGCCAGGCAGTGATGTGCCTGGGTAAGTACACCTGTTATCATGCAACAGGACCCAGGTTCGAGCCCTTACTCCCCACCTGCAGGGGGAAAGCTTCATGAGCAGTGAAACAGGGTTGCAGGTGTGTCTCTCTGTCTTTGCCCCTCTCTATCTCTCCTTCCCTCTCAATTTCTCTCTGTCCTGTCAAATAATAAATTAAATTAAAATTAAAAATGTACTTTATTTTTATGAGAGATAGAGGAGAGAGAGGAGCAGCAGTGCTAGGGATCCGACCCGGGGCCAGATGCACACAGCTCTTACGCTCTAACATGCTCTAACATGCTGAGCTAGCTCCCCAGCCCAGAAAAAAAAAAAGACTGTGGGGATTTTGAACATTTCTGTGAATGACAGTGGAAAGCTGGTGCAAAGTCATTCCTTACCCTCAAGATCTCCCTGCAGATGTATGCAATCCACTCCTCCTTCAGCGTGTTGCCTTTTGTGTTCTTGATCAGGTCAGTGACAGAACCAGCTCCGCAGAACTCCATCACCAACTGGCAAAGGAAGCAAACAGGCCGCCATTACTCCAGCACCACCTCACACCCTCCACTGGGCTGGGATCCCAGATGGAGCTTTGGAATGCCACTTCAACAGCAACCAAGGGCCAGGAAACAATTATAAAACAAACTTGGATTTTTTTTTTTTCCTAAAGAAGAAGAGGAAGAAGGAGGAGGAGGAGGAGGAGGAGGAGGAAGGTTATTTTAACATTCCAATCTAGCTATCACCGTTGGGAAGTCTCTAAGCGCTTTGAGGGGAGCTTGGTGGTTCAGATACAGATGAGTGTTATCTTGAGTTCATGCCCAGCAGTTGAAGGTTAACTTTCCTCTGGGTGCAGCCCCTCCCCTGCTGCTCTATGGTGTCCCAGATTAGGAAAGTGAATGTACACGGTTGTCACCGTTCTAAGTGACACAGTAAACTGTCAGAGAAGGGACTATCTATTTTTAATTAACTTCAGCAAATGTTCCCAGGAGCTTGGACACATCAAATAAACTCAGTAAACAATAAGCACTAATCTAGCACCATTCATCCAACAACATCCAAGTTCTCTCTGATAAACTCATTACAGTCCTCAGCAACTTTACAATAAGCAGAAAATGGACAGTCCACTTACTCACCTAGTAAGAACAAACTACAAGAGGGAGAGCAGTCTCTCTGATTTTACATTCATTCATTCATTCTTTCTTTCTTTCTTTCTTTCTTTCTTTCTTTCGTCTATTTTATGACTGAACAAAGAGAAACTGAGAGGGGGAGAAGAGAGACACCTGCTTCACCACTTGGGAAGCTTCCTTCCTGCAGGTGGGGGGTAGTCAGAGGCTTGAACTCAGGTCCTTGCACATGGTAATGTGTGTGCTCAGCTGGGCGCACCATTACTCAGCCCCCCTTACACTCATTCCTTGGGTTCAAAGTTCCCCCTTTCCTTAAAACTGTTCCCATCTAAAGTCAATTAGAACTTCTTTTTTCTTTCCCTCCCCCCCTTCTTTCTCTCTCCCTTCTTTCCTTCTCTTTCTTGCTTCCTGTCTATTTTCCTCTCTTTGTCAAGTCTTTATTTATTGGATAGAGACAGCCAGAAACTGAAAGGGTAGAGGAGATAGAGGGAGAGAGCGAGACCCGCAGCACTGCTTCACCATTTGCAAAGCTTTCGCACTGCAGGTGTGGAGCGGGAGCTAGAACCCATCCTGGAGGGTCCTTGTGCATTGTAACATGTGTGCTCAACCAGGTGCACCACTACCCAGCCCCACCCCCTCTTTTTTAAACTTTTTTTTAACCAGAATACTCCTCAGTTCTGGCTTATGGTGGCATGGGGTATGGCACTTGGGAACCCAGTGGCTCAGGCATGAAAGTCTTTTTGCATAGCCATCATGCTACTTCCCCACCCAGTACTTTTATTTCTATGATCCTATGGAAAGAGTTCAGAACAACAGAAAGCAGTCTTAGGTGGCAGTAGAAACAATACTGAAACGGACCCCTCATGAAATCACCTGAATGAGGGGGGGGGTTGCCCACCTGTACTTTCCCAGCACCAAAGTCATGCCATCAAGCCCTGAAAGATGCCCCACACCAAGAGCTACAAGCAAAGATTTTTTTAACATTTATTTATTTCCTTTTGTTGCCCTTGTTTTATTATTGTAGTTATTATTGTTGTTGTTATCCATCATTATTGGAAAGGACAGAGAGAAATGGAGAGAGGAGGGGGAAGACAGAGAGAAAGACAGAAAGACAGACACCTGCAGATCTGTTTCACCGCTTGTGAAGCAACTCCCCTGCAGGAGGGGAGTCTGGGGCTCGAACCGGGATCCTTACGCCGGTCCTTGAGCTTTGTGCCACGTTTACTTAACCCACTGGGCTACCGCCCAACTCCCACAAAAATGTTTTCTTGTGGTGCAGGAGGTGGCACAATGGATAAATCACTGGGCCCTCAAGCAGGAGATCCCGAATTCAGTCTCCAGCATTGCACGCGCCAGAGTGATCCTGTGGTTTCTCTCTCTTCTCCTCCTCTCTCACAAATCTTTTAAGAAATGCTTTCTTTTCCCTCATGCTTAGTCAACACTCAATGCAAAACTTGTGAAATGGGTTTCACAAATGAATTTCCAATAAGGGTCAGTTGACTCCCACCTCCTGCATAATGCTGGTGTGAGTGATAAACTGATGAGGAGCTTTGGCCAGAAAAGCTGGGTGCCAAAATAAACCATATTTCCAGTCAACTGGAATTGTAAAAATCATCATTCTTTTTTATTTATTTATTTATTTTATTTATTTATTCCCTTTTTGTTGCCCTTGTTGTTTTATTGTTGTAGTCGTTGTTGGATATGGCAGAGAGAAATAGAGAGAGGAGGGGAAGACAGAGAGGAGGAGAGAAAGATAGACACCTGCAGACCTGCTTCACCGCCTGTGAAGCGACTCCCCTGCAGGTGGGGAGCCGGGGTTCGAACCGGGATCCTTATGCCGGTCCTTGTGCTTTGCGCCACCTGCGCTTAACCCGCTGCGCTACAGCCCGACTCCCAAAATCATCATTCTTGACAGAGAGCTATGAAAGAATATGTCAGAAAGGACACAGAGCCTAACTTGGCGCGGTTCTTACTGACCAAACCTTCAAGAATTACAAAGTCTTTAAACACATTAAACATGCCTAATTAGTTTCACAAATTAAAACAGCCTCAAAAGGAATATAGTGAACTGTAACTGGCACTGACTGAAGAAAATGAAGACGCAAACTTTCTGAGGAACTGGTAAATACAAAGAAAGAATGAAGCAGTTATACTGCCTTCCTTTCTCTCCTCCTTCCCTTCCTCCCTTTCTTCCCTCCAACCTCCCTCCCTCCCTTCCTTCCTTTCTCATCGCCACCAGGGATATTGCTGGGGCTCAGTACCAGCATAAAATGAATTCACCACTCCCAGTGACTTTGTCTTTCTTTCCTTGACTATGATGGAGAAGAACTCAGCTGGAGGTATGACTAATGGATGCTGGGGTCCTGCCCTGTTTGTGTGACAGCACCTAGGACAGGGGTCTTTCCTTAAGTGTGTATTCTGCGATGGGAAACAGATGAGCACAGAGTGCACTCTCTCCTGATTTACCCTATGTGGATATTTTCATCTATGTGCCTGGCGGAGAATTGTCTTTCCTCTGTGATATGGAGACATATAGCCTAAGACTGCATTTCCTTCGCTCTCCTGGCAATTAAAACAGTGGCTGTAGTTGCCATCCCTCCTCCCCTTCACATTCCTAAGCTAACAGGCCCAAGACAAAGGTACTTAAAGGTAAAGATGACTAGGGAGGAATCCAGCTGTCTTGGACCCATACATACCAGGCACTAGGCCTCCCCTTCTCTGTTCACACCAAGGCCACAGATAAGAAGCATGCATAGCAATTTTGTGAAAGATTGCCTTTGTCTGTTTCTGCCTACTTTGTAATCCTGAAATTAACCTGCTCCCTCTGCCCTTTTGGGGAAGGGGACTGCAATAAAACTGTGGGCTTTTTGTGCAGGGGGGTGGGATGGGGAGAACTTTCTAGAGTGATCAGGAGTCTGCTATACACCAGTGCAATAAAACGTCTCTCTTTCACCAAGAACCGACTCTAGTCTTGTGCTTTGGGGATCATTTTTGTAACAATTCAAGGTTGGATTCTATGGAAGGGAGACAAGTGAGGTTCATTTCAGGGCACAGAACTTCTTTTTTAATTTATATCTGCCACTAGGGTTAGTCAGAGAGCAGGGTGCTTTCTGACTCAGCAAGAGGCCTTCACAGGAGGGCTGAGACTTCAAAAGGTTTTTTAGATCATGAAGAGGCCACCTCTGTCCTCTGTGCCCAAGTGGCAGAGCCATGCAGACTACCTTGGTCAAGCTCATAAATCCCAGCTGTGGGCAGATGGGGGGAGTTCAGAGTAAACATCACCAAAACACTCTTACTGCTCCCAATATTAATTCTTTTTGGGGTGTGTGTGTGGGGGAGGGGGGGCTGCTAGTGGTATTGCTGGGGTCTGATGCCAGCATGATTTCATTGTACCCAGTACTCATTTTTTAAAACAGAAAGAGACAAGAGATACAAAAGAAGAGACAGAGAGATACTTGAAGCCCTGTTCCACAGCTCATGTTGGTGGGGACTGGGGGCTTAAACTCCGGTCCTTGTACATGGTAACAGGTGTGCTCAACCAGGTGTGCCACTACCTTGCATGACATTCACTGGATGTTTTTATCTGAAAGGGTGGAAGACGGTGGTGGTGGGAAAAGAATGAAGGGGATTTTCTGCCTGGAATTCTCACCCGGGTCAGACATAGATGGGTACGAGCCCATCACCAAGGTTCAGCTCACAGTGAGGACAGTCATGTACTCAAGGGCAGCTGGGCCTGGGCTGGGGATGTCCTCAAGCAGGTGTGGTTACAGTCTCAACGTGGGGTGGCCAGATAGCTCCCTTGGACAATGTGCTGGCTGTATCATGCTTGTGACCCAGGGGTGAGCCAGGCCCTCATTGTGCAGGAGGAGGCTCCAGTGCTGAGGCTGCTGTCTTTCTCTCTATCTCTGTAAAATTGGCCAGGAATAGTAAAACCCCAGGGATGGGGCAAAAATCCAGTCCAATTTCAGCATAGCACAGTGGAGCCCATTCTAACTGATGGGGGAGGAAAGCTCAGATTACCTGGCAAGGGACTAGTTGCTCCTGTCTACATTTTAAAAGTTAGTTTTTGATTAAAACAAGGCAGACACTTCACTACTTACATGGCTGCCACAGTTTCTGTCATGTAAGTGTGCATGTTTAAATAGTACTGTGTCTTCGCTTCGAGGCTGTGGGGCTCACTACACCCTCCTGTGCTTTTCCCCTCTTCCCCAATATTAAAGGACCAGGGTGTTGGCCTTAATTGATCTCAGGAAGAGTTCCCCAACCACTGTTTGAGTCAGCTGTGATCTCACCCTTTCTCAGGAGCAACCTGCAGGAGAACCACAGATCAGGCCACTTAAAAAAAAAAAAGGTTTATTTATATATTAATGAGAAAGAACAAGGGACAGGTAGAAAGAGAAATATCCCTTTGGCTCTGTGCTATGCCAGGGACTGAACTCAGGACTTCATGCTTCAGAGTCCAGTGCTTTATCCACTACACTACCTGCTAACTCAATCTTTCTCCAACTCCAATTCCTTCTGCAAGAATTCTAAAAGGTTTCTTCCCAAGCAGCCTTAGAAGCTTAGGACAATTCCCAAGGCCCCTAAGGCATTTTCATTCATTTGCTAGTTAATTGGTTTTAAGTTCTAGTAGCAAGGAACTGAGCTTGGTGATATTTTAAAACTGTAAGCACTTGCTCAAAATACTCGGACAGAAATTCCCTCCCCAATGTCATTAGATAGTCACCCAAGGATAAATGACTATTAACAGTTCCTTTCTCATTTACAGTGAAGGGAGGGGTGGAGGAGGGGGGGAGGGACTAGGTGCATGAAGTTCTGTCTAGAAGGAGAGCACTTTGCACCAGGCCACTGGAGAAAAAGGAGAAGGGAACCTTCCAAGAATTCACAGCTCTGCAAAGGACCAGCCTTCTGACCTTAAAGCCCCAGGGACACAAGCAAAGCCCTGGGTATTTTTGTCAGGTGTGACTGAGACAGCCTCGGCACTGTCTGCAGGATTTGTGAAGGTAGAAACAAAGCAGTGGCTCAGTCGCCTGTGAGACAGTGCTGCTTCATTTGCCAAAGTTCCTTTCAGCCTCCCAACATCAAATGAGTGTGTCCAGAATTCCAGAAATGGGTAGGTGTATATAGGGATACATTTCCAACCAACGGAAATGAAAGTCAAGTCAAACAGCCAGGAATTTCCAATGTGGGTAGGCAACCTAGATATCCCTTGTTGTGTTATTTTAAAACTAGCACATGTTAGGGGGAGAGCCCTCACTAGTTTCTGAATTATACTTTTAGACTTCAGAGAAGAGGGCTTGAAGGGCACATTCTGCATCTTCCAGAGATTAAAAAAACAAACAAACAAAAAAAAAGATGAGCCCCAAGAATAGCAAATGTCTTGAAATTTGACAAGAAGCAACTTTATACCTGGAGAATGACAATCCTTCTTTCCCTCTTTCCTTCCTGTCTGTCTGTCTGTCTGTCTGTCTATCTACCTATGTATATCTTCTTCTTTGGTCCGAGCTCTGCTCAGCTCTGGTTTATGGTGGTGCTGGGGAATTGAACATGTAGCCCCTGAGCTTCAGCCATGAAAGTCTGTTGTATAAACTACTGTGCCATCTCCCCATCTGCAACAAAGGTGATCTTTTTTTTTCCTCCAGGGTTATTGCTGGAGCTGGGTTCTGCACTATGAATCCACTGCTCCTGGAGTCCATTTTTTCCCATTTTGTTGCCCTTGTTGTTATTGTTATTGTTGGATAGGACAGAGAGAAACTGAGAGAGGAAGGGGAGACATAGAGAGGGAGAGAAAGGCAGACACATGAAGACCTGCTTTAGCGCTTGTGAAGCAACCCCTCTGCAAGGTGGGGAGCTGAGGGTTCAAACCTACATCCTTCTGCCAGTTCCTGTGCTTTGCACCATGTGTGCTTAACGTGCTGCGCTACTGTCTGCCCCCCCCCCACCAAAGGTGATTTTTAATATAGTGAGCAAACTAATATTTGGAGCGACAGGGAAAAACAGTCACAGGTGAGCCTCCCCCCATCCCCAGAAGCTCAGTGGTCCCCATGTCTGAGGATAGTGTCCCTTAACCTTAGCATGGCTACACCCCAGGAAGAGCTGTACCCTAGAAGCCGCATCTCCTCCAGGTATGTGGGGGTCTGATTCCACAGAAGGCATCAAGGCCTTCTGGCACATGTCTGTGTTGTTTTTGATAGGGCTTTGCTGCTCCTGGCTGACTTTTCCCAGATAGGTAGGTAGGTAGGTAGGTAGGTAGGTAGATAGATGATAGATAGATAGATAGATAGATAGATAGATAGATAGATAGATAGATAGATAGATAGATAGAGTTAGGGGAGATGCCATTAGCAAGGTTGTTCCCATAGTGCAGTGGGGCCTGGCTCACACCTGGGCCAGAAACAGGGCAAAGCAGATCTCCTCCATCCTCCCCTGTCCCCCCTCCCCCTGGGGGCAGAAATCTTGGTGACCCTCCTAGAAAATTCTCCAGTCAGGGCTCAGTTACTCCTAGTTCTCCCTGCCCAGGAGGGCCCAGTCCTGGAAACTAAAGGTTGTACTGCCCCACATCTCCAAATGTCACACCTAAGAAGAAAGATTTGGCAATGAAGGGCCTAACTTTCAGACTGAATAAATACAGGAAAGAGAAATAAGGGCCCTGATCTTCAAGGAGTTAGGACTTAGCGACTTGCTAGCTTAGAAATTTTTTTTTGGTCTATTCTGAGCCCCCAACCCACCCCAGAATCTTTTACTTTGGTGCAACACACCAACTCCATTCCAAGTTCTGCTTAGTGTTTTCTCTTCAGATCTTGTTTTTTCAATTTCTGCCTGTGAGTGAGATTAACCCATATTCATCCTTCTGTTTCTAACTTATTTCACTTAGTATGATTTCTTTAAGCTCCATCCAAGATGGGGCTGAAAACAGTGAAATCACCATTTTTAATATCTAAGTAGTATTCCACTGTGTATATATACCACAACTTGCTCAGCCACTCATCTGTTGTTGGACACCTGGGTTGCTTCCAGATTTTGGCTGTTACAAAGTGTGCTGCTATAAACAAAGGTCAACGAAAGTTTTTTTGGATGGTTGTGTTTGCCTCCTTAGGATATATCCCTAGGAGAGGAATTGCAGAGTCATATAGGTCCATTTCTAGCCTTCTGAGAGTTCTCCAGACTGCTCTCCACAAGGGTTAGACTAATTTATATTCCTACCAACAGTATAGGAGGGTTCCTTTGTCCCCACAAACTTTGAAATCTGGGGAATTTGAGAAGCAGAGAAACTTGACACTGGACATGAGAAAAGGGAGCACTGGGCCTTCCACTCCCTGCATACAGTCCCTGGGATTGCCCAGGCCTGGTAGCCTTAGAGGTCTTTTGTCATGCTAACTGGGCATCTTTCAGAAAGTGCCAGAGGGGCCAGCTGATGGGAACTTGCACTTCCCCCTTCTGGCTGGGGTGAGGGTGGTGTAGGCTGAGTTCCATTTCCATGGGCCAATGACCCATGTCCTTTCTAGGCACTGATTCATAATATTACAGAGTCTCAGGGCAAGTGAGTACATGGGAATATGGGGCATGCACATGCCTAAGAAGGGCAAGGCTGCCCAAGGCCTTTCTCTACCCTCTGGTCTAGGTCTTACTTCCACCTCACTGCTCCTGGACTTTGTGATGAACCAGCAAGGTGGCACTTGGAATGTCCTCTAGGCAATGAACACGAAACAAGGAATGGTCCCTGGCAACCTCCAAGTATGGGGGCACGCTGGGCATGCAGGTGATGTCCGGAATGAGGGCAGCCTCGTAGGACCAAGCTGTGGGTCTGTGGGAGGTGTCAGGTCATGGCTGCAAATTTAGTTGAGTGTAGGAGATGGGTATCCTCCTAGAACTGGGCACAGAATCAGAGCCATGCTTTCAACGAGAACAGGATCACGGACTTTGGCTCCGAATTAATCTAGAAAGGAAGCAGAGGGTGGTAGAGGCTACCACAGACAGCTTCAGCATGGCAGATGTCTTTCTTTTGCCAAAGTGAGTAGCAGGCTAAGTCTAGTTCCAGTGAAATTCACTAGGATCAGAGGAGACATTGGGCCAGCAAAATAGCTTGCTTGGACAGTGAATTGTCGTGCCCTGTGCACAACCCAGGTTGGAGCCTGGCTCCCAAAGCAATAAAGGAGCCTTTGGTGCTGTGGTCTGTTTCATTTCCTCTCTTCTATGTGTCTTTTAAAAAAAAAAGAAAAAGAAATTATTTCCACATTCTTGTCCTCTGAATTAATTATCCACTAGCTGATAATAAATGGTTCTGTTAAAAGATGAACTCAGACCCAGTTTCAGTGTATTCAATGAGAACTTATTTCTTTACCTCTACTTGTATCTCAGTAACTTACATTCTATAAGTCAAGTGATGGGCCTGCTCTTAAGTCTGCAAGGCTGTTGATAGCCCTGTTTCTTCAGCCACTTACTTCTCTTTAATGATTATTTTTTAAATATTCCTTTTAAAAAAATTATCATCTTTATTTATTGACTAGAGACTGCCAGAAATTGAGAGGGAAGGGAGAGATAGAGGGGGAGAGAGACAGAGAGACATCTGCAGCACTGCTTCACCACTCACAAAGTTTTCCCCCCAGCAGGTGGGGACCGAGGGCTCAAACCCAGGTCCTTGTGCACTGTGCACTTAACCAGGTGTACCCTCACTCAGCCCCCAGCCACTTACTTCTCTAGTTACCAAAAACAGCTTTTAAAAAATATCCACTTAGAAACAATATCACAGGGAGCCGGGCGGTAGCACAGTGGGTTAAGTGCATGTGGCACAAAGCGCAAGGACCAGCGTAAGGATCCCGGTTCGAGCCCCCGGATCCCACCTACAGGGGAGTCGCTTCACAGGTGGTGAAGCAGGTCTGCAGGTGTCTATCTTTTTCTCCCCCTCTTTCTCTTCCCCTCCTCTCTCCATTTCTCTCTGTCCTATCTAACAACAACCACATCAATAACAACAACAATAATAACTACAACAACAATAAAAAGACAACAAGGGCAACAACAGGAAAAATCAATAAATAAAATAAAATAAAAAAGAAATAATATCACATCACTCTTCGAGAGAAATGAGCTAGCTTCTATATATGAAAGCAGTCCATTAGTTATAAAAGTGATAAATACTATGCTCTGGTGGGGGCGGTAGCACAGCAGGTAAAGCATTGGACTCTTAATCCTGGGGTCCCAAGTTCAAGCCCCAGCATATATGTGCCAAAGTGATGCTCTGGTTTTCTTTCCTATAAATATGTAAAAAAGAAATAAAAGTAAAAGTGTCAAACACTCCTTATTAAAATAATCATCAATGCTTTCTATCTTATACAAAAATCTAAGAAAAAGGGGCTAGGTGGTGGCACACCCGGTTAAGCACATGCACTACAGTGCACAAGGACCCAGGTTCAAGCCGCTGGTCCCCACCTGCAGGGGAAAGCTTCACAAGTGGTGAAGTAGAGCTGCAGGTGTCTCTCTCTCTTCCTCCCTCTCTATCTCCCCCTCCTCTCTTAATTTCTCTCAATCTCTATTCAATAACAAATAAATAAAAATAAAAAAACTAAGAAAAGAAAAAAATTTATTAGCCATAGAAAAGATGCAGTGCTCAGTGGTTGGATTTTTTTTTTTTTCTTACTGTCACCAGGGTTATCACTGGGGACTGCAGAATAAATCCACCATTTCTGGTGACCATTTTTCCTTTTATTTCATTTCTTTTTCTCTTCCTCTTTCTTTCTTTCTTTCTTTCTTTTTGATAGGACAGAGAAAAATTGAGAGGGAAAGGGGGAGATAGAGAGGGAGAGACAGCTGCAGATCTGCTTCACCATGAGTCAGGCTTTTGCCCTGCAGGTTGGGATTGGGGGCTTGAACTTGGGTCTTTGCACATAGTAACCTGTGTACTTAGCTAGGCATGCCACCTCTTAGGCCTGTGTTTGGAGTTTTCATGGTGCTTTTTGCAGCGTTTTCTCCTGAACTATTTATTACAGCAGCCCCAGATGGTAGTGAGAGAATGTGGCTCAGCAGACATGCCTAGCATGTCTGAGACCCCAACTCTGGTCCTTCTTAGTTCATGTGACAGACCAGTGCTCTGGTAATTCTCTTGCTCATGAAATACATACTTATTTGAGGGGGAAAGCCACAAAAATGTTACTAGGCACTGCAAGACCAGTATTCTAAAGCCAACCTCTAAGAAGCTTAGGCTGGGAAGCCCCTGTGGATTTGGAAGGTGACTGTCCCAGTTGAAGGATGATGCCATCTGGGTGTTTCAGGTGAGTTGACACAGGGCCCAAGCCAGGTAGGGGGCAGCCAGGGGCCTAGGGGCAGCAGGCCGGGGACACTCTCTTTATGCACTCACTCTCCCAGCTGCTACTGACCCAATCTCTCTTTCCTCCTATCTTCCTTCTTTCTTTTATTTCTTTCTTTCCTTCTTTCTTTTTTGTTAATTAGTGATTTACAAAATTATAAGATAACAGGTATAACTTCACACTGTTAACCACCACCAGGGCTTTGTGTCCCCATCCCCCTCCTGCAGAAACTGCCATAGTTCTTCCTACGTCACAAATATGGGTTGACACTATCTATCTGTCTATATATCTATTATTATTATTAGTTTTGCCCATGTTTATTCACTTTTATGGTCCTGTCTTCACTTCCTTTCTAAGTTATACTTAAACCTATCACTACTTTTGAGTGTTCATTCTCTTTTTTTTATTATTTTTTTTAATTTTATTTATTTATTCCCTTTTGTTGCCCTTGTTGTTTTATTGTTGTAGTTATTATTTTTGTTGTCGTTGTTGGATAGGACAGAGAGAAATGGAGAGACGAGGGGAAGACAGAGAGGAGGAGAGAAAGATAGACACCTGCAGACCTGCTTCACCGCCTGTGAAGCGACTCCCCTGCAGGTGGGGAGCCGGGGTTCGAACCGTGATCCTTATGCCGGTCCTTGTGCTTTGCGCCACCTGCGCTTAACCCACTGCGCTACAGCCCGACTCCCGAGTGTTCATTCTCTTTCCTCTTCTCTCTCAGATAAGAGAATCAGTGCCTGGCTTTCTCTGGTGTTCTCTAGACTACCCTCTCCTCCCCCCCCCCCCCGCCCCCGCCCAGTGATGGTGCAAAAACAAAAGTTCCTGGTCACAAAGGTTACAGGTCTCAGTGGAAGTGGGGCACAGAACTCTCTGGCCATCTTCCCCTATCATTTATCCCTCTGGGAATATGGATCAACATTTTTGGGGGAGGGGGTGTAGAAGATGGGAGTTCTGGCTTCTGTAAGTGCTTCTCTGCTGGACATGGACGTTGGCAGGGCCATTGCTTCCAGATTTTCTCCTATTGGCATAACTGAAACACCACCACCTATGTGAACGGCCAAACACATCCACCAAGACAACCAGCATGAAACCGCAGGCCTATCTGCAGTTGTCATTTCTATAGAAGGAACAAAACGACCTAATGCACCAGATGTTACCTCTATGTACACACTGTGACTCCTTAGTGTTTATTGCTGCAAACCCACAGCGCTGTGATAATCGACAGCACGGCTGCTTGAGTCACTTTAGCGCACTGTTTACCTTTCGGGAGGTATTCTGAAGGTGGTGTAGTGGATACAGTGCTGGACTCTCAAACATCAAGTCTGGAGTTCTACCCCTGGCAATGTATATGCCACTAATCCATACCCCCTCCTCTCTTTCATAAAGAAACAAAGAACTATTTTTAAGAAAGCTCTTCTACCCTGGTTATTGCTGTTGTGGTAAGCAGAGAGACAGCAAACTGTGACTGCACAGTCTCATTCTAAAACACAAATGCACTTGATGAACAGTAGTTCTCCCTCTGTGTCTGCATGGCAGGCAGTGAAACAGCTACTCATCACGGAGACGCAGAGAGGACAGGGTGATGCTGCCTGCCACAGCTTGCCTTGTTTCCGAGAGATCAGAATCTTTATTGGAAGAGCTGCTTTTGATTTCCGGATCAGGCCCTGAGCAGTTGATAAAGAGAATTACTTGGCCGTTATCAGAAGCAGCTACATCTCCACAAGGAGTGAACACTAAACAAAAGTTGATCTGTGCGACAAGGCTGATAGAATTCCTGGAGGTTACAATTCAATCAGGTCCCTGGGAGCCAGATGCAGTGGTGGGGACATGAGCGATGTCCTGCCTCTAGCTCCAGCAGGAGAAGCATCTGGGGATAGAGCCCAGGCAGCCCGGGTTCAGGGACAGAGGTCACAAGCCCCACTCCTGACAGCGAGGTTGGGTCTCCTTATAATCTGCACAGTCCTGACAGAAGGTCATTTCTTCAAATGGTCAACTTGTGCAAGCCAGCAGGTGGCTCCCCTGGCATGACACACATGTCTTCACGCATGAGGACCTGAATTATAGCCCTGGGCCACCACACAGGAAGCACCTGCAGGGGGTAGAACCATGCTGTGGTATCTTTCCTCTTCTCTCTGTATCTTTCTCACAATCTCTGTCTCTCACCCTCTATCTAGAGGAAACAAGAGTCGATTATCTGTGATCTTAGTGGTTATTTGCTCAGATACTCCCCACAGGTTTCAAACCCTTCTCAGAAAGCACTTCTTGGACCTTATGGTCTCCACAGCAGTCAGCCGCCTCACTGTCTTCTCTGAAAACTAGGAAAGGCAGCAGTGAAGATCGAAGGTGAACATACAGATGGACTCTACCCAGCTAGCTCCAGTCCTACCTGGGCCACCAACTCTGGTACCAGAAGTCTTCCTCACAACTAAAAGGAGAAGAGTAAAGAGGTCCTGAGCTTGAGTCTAGCACTTGACAGCTCAGGGTTAGTGAGCACCCAGCTTCATCATCCCTCAGACACGAGCCTTGGAAGAGAGTAACGAATCTTCCCTGACTTTCCTGGGCAGACAACCTCACTACTATGTCCTGGAACCCCACCTCCCCAGAGCCCTACCCCACTAAGAGAAGGTAGAGAGACAGGCTGGGGGTATGGATTGACCTGTCAACACCCATGTTGAGTGGAGAAGCAATTACAGAAGCCAGACCTTCCATCTTCTGCAACCCATAGAGATCTTTGGTCCATACTCCCAGAGGGATAAAGAAAAGGGACGACACTTCCAATGGAGGGGATGGGATAGGAAACTCTGGTTGTGGGAATTGTATTGCTCTTATCCCAAAATCTTGTTGGTCATTTCACTAATAAAATAATTTTTAAAAGACTGAAATTACAAGGCAGAAACTGTTTTCAGTACAACTGAGGCTTATTATTCTACACTTCTCCATCATGTCTTTCCATATACATGATGATTAATCATTAACAAAAATAAAGACATATATTTTATCAAATGAGAGTCTCTGAAATAGGCCTTAAAGGACTTTTATGTATTATAAAATTAATAATGTGAGGTCAAAATTAAAATATTACTCTAGTTTTCTCAGACATCATATCAAACTATACAAAATCAAGCCGATGATTCAAAGTGAACTTACCACCCAATTACATATTTAATTTTAAATTTAGAGATGATCTGATGAGAGAAAATGGACAGTTTCTTCAACTGCAATAATTGTAATATTCAATATCAAATGGCATACAAACCTTGTCATTTTTTCTGAGCTAGCTTTCTGTTAACCTTCTTGGTCACCAATTATGTGCACTGTACATGTTTTGTCTTCTAAGCAGGTCCATGATTATCTCGTGAATCAAGAGAGTAATTTCGACCCAAGTAGATGTTGTCTGAGGCAAGGAGCTCTTGGGGAGGTAATGGAATGGGGGGGTGGGGTCCTTGATGAGAGGGGTATGAGTTCGTAGCAGATACCCATTATGCAGAACTAGGAAACGATACACATATACCAACCAATGTGCTCTAATTCATTAACTCCCCCCATTAAAAAAGATGGAATTGTTAGAAAAAATTATCTGAAAAAGTGATCACTGAATCCACATAGACATATATGAAGACCTTTAGCAAATGAGCAAGATTGTAAACAGTTAATACTTTTTTATTGCCTCCAGGGTTATTTCTAGGTATTAGTGCCTTGCTCAACAAATTCACCATTTTAATTCATTTTTTTTCCTTTTAATTGATAGGACAGAAAGAAATTAGGAGGGAAGGGAAACAAAGAGAGGAAAAGACAGAGAGACACCTGTAGTACTTGCTTCACCTCTTCCTACCTGTAGGTGGGGACTGGGGTTTAGCACATGGTAGTGTGTGCACTTAATTGGGTACTATTTTTTTAAAGAGCTATTAACCTAACAACTGAATATAAAATGCAGGAAAAGAGAGACAGAGATAGATAGAGAGAGAGACAGAAAGAACCATATACTCGAAGGGTGATTATAAAAATGGCCACGGGAGTCAAGCCAAGACAGCATTATTAGCATGTTTGAAGGCATAGGAGAGTAAACATAAATGACGTCGAACAGGAAGAGGAGAAGAAAAGTTATCTGGAGTGGCAGAGGCAGGAACAGAGGAACACACTGAATCTAGTATTAGAGTGGGAGGTCCCATGGACTGTGAGAGACTGAAGCTCAGAGAACAGAAAGGCAGGAATGGAAAGAACCCTTTGAGAGCAGGAGTTTAAATTTCAATCACATGCACATTCATGACAGACAAAGAAAGATTCACACCAAGTTTGGTTCAGCCCTAGAGAGCAAATTGCTAGTTACACAGATCTTGGGGAAGCCCACTTCCCCTCTCTGTAAGCCTTAGACTTGCCATGCAAAAAAGAGGATAATAGTATCGACCTCAAAAAGCTAGAGTATACAAAATTACCTATAAAAGTAAAGAGAATGTATATTATGATCTGCAAGATAATTCTATGTGGGCCAGGTGGTGGCATACCTGGTTGAGTATACACATTATGCACTCAACAAGGATCCAAGTTCAAACCCCTTGTCCCCACTTACAGGGAGAAACTTCATGAGTGGTGAAACAGTGCTGCAGGTGTCGCTCTGTCTCTCCCCCTCTCTAGCTCCCTGTTTCCTCTTTTTAAAATTTTTTTATGTTTATTTATTTATTTTCCCTTTTGTTGCCCTTGTTGTTTTCTATTGTTGTTTTTATTGATGTCGTCGTTGTTAGATAGGACAGAGAGAAATGGAGAGAGGAGGAGAAGACAGGTGGGGAAGGAAAGATAGGTACCTGCAGACCTGCTTAACTGCCTGTGAAGTGAGGCCCCTAAAGGTGGGGAGCCGGGGGGCTCAAACCGGGATCCTTATGCCGGTCTTTGCACTTCGTGCCACGTGCGCTTAACCCGCTGCACTACCGCCAGACTCCCTTCCCTGTTTCCTCTTGATTTCTTTCTGTCTCTATCTAAAATAAATATAATAAAAATAAAATCCTTTAATTTAAAACAATCAATTAGAATAATTCTATGCTAAATAATAAGGTAATACTACAACTCAGTAAGTCCACTCATTGAAGAAAAGAAAAACCAGGTAACTTAAATGGTTTTCATCATGGTTCACATTAAGGGAGAGAAGATAAAAATATTGAAAATATGGGTAATTATTCAAGACATGTGTGAAAATATTGAAAGCACAGTGTGATAGAAATGTTGGGGCTTGGAGCTTGGTGGTGGCTCACCTGACTGAGCATATGTTACAGTGTGCAAGACACAGTTTCAAGTCCCCAGTCCCCACCTGCAAGGGGAAAGGTTTGCAAGTGGTGAAGCAGTGCTGCAGGTGTCTCTCTGTTTTTCTCCTTTTCTATCTCCACCTTCCTCTCAATTTCTGGCTGCCACTATCAAGTAAATAGAGATAATTTAAAAAAAAAGAAAATTATGGGGTTTAAGGTTTCCAAGAAGGAGTTATTCAATCAAATCAATCATCACTAGAGCCAGAGAGATAGAGTAATGGTTATATAAAAGACTTTCATGCCTGGGGCTCCGATGTCCCAGGTTTAATCCCTGTATCACCAGACATAAGCCAGAACTCCAGAACTGAGCAGAGTTCTGGTGAAAAAAAAAAAGGGGGGGGGAGAAGGAAGGGAAAAAAAGTCAAGTTAATCATTAGCTAGGCCCTGGTGGTTGTTCCTGAGGGAAAGGCCAGGCCCAGCAGCTCACTCACTCACTCACTCACTTACTCACCCAGAGCTGGTCATCCATGCCTGGGGGGTTCTTCTTGATGAAAGCACCATAGTATGTAGCAATGTTCCGGTGATGAGAGTATTTCTTCAGCATATTAATTTCCTGCTTGATTTCTTCCTCTTCATCCTACAGAACAATTGATAGTCCATTATGAAAATTTGTCATGCTTAGTAGGAGTCAGTCTTTATCATCATCTATAATTCATGATAAGTGCTTTCTTAACTCTTTTAACTTTCTCTTTTTTATTTATCTATGTTTGGACAAAGGCAGAGACAAGTTGAGGAGGAAAAGGGAGATAGAGAGGGAGAAAGATTCACTTGCAGCTCAGCTTCATTGCTCATGAAGCTTCCCCCCAACCCAGGGAAACAGGAGTTGGAACCTGGGTCCCTGCACATGGCCGTGTGTGCACTCAACCAAGTGCACCACCATTCGGCCTCTCTTGACTCTCTTCTTCTGAGATGACAAGTAGGCATAATTAATTAATGTATGACTTCACTTTCTTTCTTGACTCCAATGTGTCGATATCCATAAGACAACAAACTGGCGGCTGGGGGAGAACTTCTGTAGCAAGCATCCAACTTGGTGGAAAGAACCAAAACTGAGACCTCATCCCTTCACCTGGGTGAGATGGAGACCAGCAGTCTCCTGAGACAGAATCTGCTCTGGTCTTCAGAATTCTGTCCGCCAGCACTTGTCTAGTTTTCCTATACACATCCGGTATAGGAAAGGTGGAGTGATGTGAAGGGCTCGGGTTTTAAATTGGTTAAGTTCATTCCCTCTGAAGTCAGCTCTGACTGAAGTGCTTGGCTGAAGAGGATGAAAGTGAGAGGGGGAGGAAGTGAGTGGAATCCCCCCCAGATCTGAGCAGGGACCCCACAAAGCAGCAGCTCCGAGTCACCTCAGGAGCCTAGTCATGAAAGGGAAGCAGCAAGTCCCAGCCCCACAGGGAGGACAGAGGGAACTCCTCCACATGACCCCCTCATAACCCCAGCCTTGTTCACCCACTTTACACAAGGAGCCCATAGGCTGGGCCATCTCAGAGGCCTGGCACACCTGAGGGAGAGCAGTGTCCCATGACCTTTGCTACCTTTATTATATTTGGAATTATTTGGATATAATACATTAGCTACTCTAGTAGTTGATGCTCTATAGAGAACAGTTGATAGACTCTGTCAGATGCTATTGACATATTAGCTGAACTTCAATGTCCTTTTGTTGTTGTTGTTGTTGTTGTTACAGCCAGGATTTCACCACTCTGGGCTCACTTTGTCAGGTAAAAAGAGAGAAAGAGGGACAGAGAGGTAGAGAGAGAAGAGGAGGACAGCACAGTGCCAAGGTCCCCCCCACAGTGTGGTGGGGGACAGGTTTGAGACCGGCTAGTTCACTTGGCATAGAGCAGGTGTGCTGTCCGAATGGGCTATTCTGATGACCCCCATATAGCATTTTCCTTCCGAGTCCTGAAGCATCCTGCCTGAAGTTGGGGGAAGCTTCAAGAGTAGCAGAGAAGTGCCACAGTGTCAGGCTTTTTCTGTCTCTCTATCTCTCCCTGTTTCTGTCTCTCTAGAGGAAAGAGGAAAAAAACAGCAGCTGGGAGTGGTGGAGCCATGCAGGCATAGAGTCCTGGTGGGTGGGGAAGGATTTGCAGACCTAGAACTGAGCTTGTTGTATGTCCTGTGACTCAGCTCAGTGAGAGGCTGGTTCTGTCAGAGCAGAGCCTCTGGCTTAGGCGTGGCAGGTGAGAGAAGCAGGTGGACCACGGGCATGGCTACAAGCAGGGATGAGGGTAGAGGGGGACACGCTCCCCCAGGCTCTGGAAATGGCAGGCTGCAGTGCCTTTCTCAGCCTAATTCCCTGCAGCAAGCCCCCTTGAATCAGATGGTGTGTGTGTGTGTGTGTGTGTGTGTGTGTGTGTGTGTGTGTGTGTGTGTGTGTCGGGGTTCAAGTGATTATTGTGGCTGCACTTGGCGATCCAGCAGGTGCCCTTCTGAGGAGCCCAGTTCCAAGGGAAGCAGACAGATCTGAGGCTTCTATGGGCTGCTGGGAGAGGGAGATAGCCCTCCAGGCAGGAGGACCCCAGCAACCCCTACTCAGCCCTCACAGCAGGGACAGGGGCTGCTGCCACAACTTCAAGTGGGAGGGCAGTGACGTGGGAAAGACCAGAGAGTTGGGGAGGAACACCGCCAGAAGCTCAGCATATCATTAAGGAAATAAGGACCCTGAGACATATAGGTAAGATAGACAAGGTAATCCAGCATAGAATTAGACCTGAAATAACAGCGGAGACCAGAATGAAGCCAGCACAGGGTAAACTGAAGCATCACTTCTATGAGGGATACACAGCCCACAGGCACAGAAGTGGAGACGGCAGGTGGGGGGCTGCTGACTGTGGCCTCTCACCCTTCCCAGTGTCAAACAGCTTCCCTTTTGGAGGAAGAAATGTACCTACATAATAAGGAACAGGTATTGAGGTGTTGTGACAAAAGGGGACATCACTACTTTCATTTCTTTCTTGGGAGGCAGGGTGGTCATTTCTGAGGCATCACCACTCAAGGATGACTTTTTCAGATAGAGATGCAGAGACAAAGAGGCAGAGAGAGAGACAGAGAGACAGAGAGACTGGCTACACACCAAAGCTTCCTCCAATGTGCAGGAGGCCGGGCTCAAACCTGGGTGTGCACACAATAAACAATGCACTATCCAGGTGAGCCATTTTGCCAGCCTTGTGTCCCTCTTTCCTGTGATAATTAAATGACTTCTGTTATGGGAGCTTTATGAAGGCCAATGCCAAGTAAACACCAGAGTTGACTTCTCAAACAAAGAAGATGTCAGGGGTAGGAAAGGCAAGCAGGGTTATCAGTGATGAGGTGTTTGGTGGAAACCACACAGTGGCCAGGCAGGACATAAGAAGCACCATGAGTCAGGGCCATGATGCTCTGTCACCCAAGCTCGGTCTTGATCCTCTGTGATGCTGAACAGAGGGAGCAGCTGGCCAGGGCTGCAGGGCTCTTGCGGGGGCTGACTGTCAGCCTCGAGACTGGCTATGGAAGAAGGACAAACGCTAGAAGAAGAAGGGAGCAGGAGCTCACAAGGAGAGCCCGGGCACTTAGTCCAGGCTCTTTCACCCCTCACGCACTTATCTCTTTCACAATCTGCCTCACTAAGCAGATCAGCTAAGGTGTGTTCAAAAGGGCCAGGTGGTGGTCTACACCACATCACCATGCACAAAGACGTGGGTTGGAGACCCACTCCCCACCTGTAGGGGGAAGCTTCATGAGCAGTGGAACAGGGCTGCAGATGTCTCTCCTCACTTTCTCCTTCTCTATTTATTTCTCTCTCTCCTGTATCAAAAAAAAGAAAGAAAGAAAGAAAGAAAGAAAGAAAGAAAGAAAGAAAGAAAGAAAGAAAGAAAAGAAAAAAAAGGAGTTGGGTGGTAGTGCAGTGGGCTAAGCGCACATGGTGCGTAGTGCAAGGACTTGCCTAAGGATCCTGGTTCGAGCCCCTGGCTCCCCACCTGCAGGGGAGTCACTTCACAGGCAGTTAAGCAGGTCTGCAGGTGTCTGTCTTTCCCTCCCCCTCTCTTTCTTCTACTCCTCTCTCCATTTCTCTCTGTCCTATCCAACAACAAGGACAGCAATTAAAACAATAACTACAACAATGATAAAATAACCACAGCAGCAAAAGGGGGGAAAAAAAGCCTCTAGGAGCAGTAGATTCATGGTGTGGTGCAGGCACCAAGACCCAGAAATAACCCTGGAGGAAAAAAAAAAGAAAAAAGGAAAAGGAGAAGGTGGTGGTGTACCATGTTGAGTGCATATGTCACCATGCTGAAAGACCTGGGTTTGAATCCCCACTCCCCATCTGTAGGGTGGCTTCAGGAGAAGTGAGACAGGGCTATAGATATCTCTCTCCCTTTTAATCTCTCTCTCCCCCTGGAGCAATTTCCTTCTGTCTCTATGCAATAAATGAATAAATAAATATTTTTAAAAGCATAGCTTCATTGTCAACATAAAGATCACTCACTGTATTATGGGTTAATATTTATGGTGAACTCAGAGGAAATGGCCTCTGCCCATGGTAGCCTCCCCATGCACTTCCTCTCTGTATCCTGGGCATGTTGAGGTGCCCTGCTGTCACCCACTGGACATGGGCGGAGGCTTGAGAACTTCTGGCCTCAGGGCAGCCTCCTGACTGTGTGCAGAGACCGCTTCCCCTGAGGAGCCAAAGCTGGCTTCTTATAGGCTGAGGTACCACACACAAGAGCTGGCAGGCTGCAAATGCAGGACCATCAATGGTTCTGGGTGATCCTTTGATACGCAAGGGGTTACCAGTGAGGGTGGTGTGAAAACCACCACTGAGTCATGCAAGGCAGCCCCGTTAAACAGGCCCTTCAGCAACCCCACTGTGCGAGCAGCTCAGAGAGACCCACACACACACTCCTCTCATTGTCCATAGTGATGCTTCAACTCATAGCCAGACTTGTCTGACTCCAAAGCTAGTACTCTCTGCTCCATAACCCACAGCCTCTCAACAGAAGATTGATTATTCACAGCGGTAAAACCAAAGCCACAAATCATGAAAGGAGAGTTTTGGTGCATCTTAATCCCAGGCTGAAGAGACACCTGCCTTTGGTTGCCCCATTAAGGGAGTGTGTTCGCATCCATGTTTGTGGATGGAGGAATACAGATGAGGGAAGGCTTCAAAGAGGCATATTTATTACCCAGGGGAACAGACATTAAGCACCTGCAATATGCTAGGATTTAAAAACTGAATTAATAAGATATTTAATATCAGTATGCTTATGAGAGAGAGTTTGCCTAACATTTGGCTTTCAATATATGAGGCAGAGATAAACTATAATTCTGTTTTGTAACTTTATTTGTTATTATTGAAAGGTAAGAGACAGACAGAGAGAGGGAGAGAGGGAGAGAGAGAGAGAGAGAGAATCAGAGCATCACTCTGGCACATACACTGCCACTAGTGAAATGTGGGACCTTATGTTTGAGAATCCAAAGGCTGGGGCCAGGCAAGGTCACACTCAGTAGAGCGAACATATTACTATGTTCAAGGACCTGAGTTCAAGCCCCCAGTCCCCATTTACAGAAGGGAAGCTTCAAAAATGGTGGAGTAGTGCTACAGGTGTCTCTCCATGTCTTCTCTCAATTTCTCTGTCTTTGTCAAATAAGAGAAAGTGGGGGAAATGAAAAGGAAAAAAATGGCTGCTGGAAATGGTGGAGTCATGGTGGAGTCATTGTGCAGGCACCAAGCCCCAGCAATAGCCATGATGGTAATAAAAAAAGAAAAAGGAAGTTCAAAGTTTTATCTACCAAGCCACCTCCCAGACAGTTGTTCTTAAAGGGATGAAGGAAGTGGTCAGTTTGAAGTCTGGAAGGAAATATGAGGTAAAGATGGCCACAAATGGCACCTTCCCTAAATGCAGGGGTGCTGGTTAGAGTCATAACCTCTGTCACCACACAGCTTCCTTCAGTGTTGTGGGGCCAGGCTCAAACCTGGCTTACACACATGGCAAAGCAGTGCACTGTCCAGGTAAGTTATTGAGCTGACTCTTGAAAGCCATGGACTCATCCAGCTGGGAAGAAAATAAAGAAAGTATTTGCAGGAGTGTGTGAGGAGGGAACTGTTTTCCAAAGAGAAAAAAAATCTCAAAAGTCTTCTATCTGCAGAGAGAATGTGACAGGCTGTGTACTGTCAGAGTCCCGGGACTATGAAGAGAAAATGAAAATTATCAGCTAGAGACATCTAAATAAACACAACTAAGGAATAAATCTAACAAAGGAAGTGAATGAACTTTTCAATGAGAACTATAAAACATTGTTAAAAGAAATAGAGGATGACACAAGGAATGGAGGAACATTCCCTGTTCATGTATTGGGAAAATAAATACCATTAAAATGGCAATCCTTCCAAAAGCAATCCATAGATTCAATGCAATCCTTATTAAAATTCCAATGATGTATTTCAAGGAAATCGAACAACTTATTCAATAAACCATGTGGAACTACAGAAAACCACAAATAGCGAAAGCTTTCCTGAGGAAGATGAAGAAAAATAGAGGAATCACAATGCTCAATTTCAATTTATATTACAAAGCAATAGTAGTTAAAACAGTGTGGTATTGGAGCAAAAAATAAACATATGGATCAATGGAAGAGGAACTAAATACACACATGTATAGGCATCTTGTATATGATAAAGGGGCCAAAACTTCCCAATGGGGACAAGTAAGTCTCTTTAATAAATGGTGACGGGTGAACTGGGCAACAACATGCAGAAAAATGAAACTGGACCACCACCTAACACCATGCATCAAAATTAACTCAAAATGGATCAAAGATCTGGATATTAGACCTGAAACTACAAAAATACATAGAAGACTATATTGGTGAAACATTTCAGGACCTTAACATTAAAGACATATTTGGAGACTCCACCACATGGGCAAAGGAAACAAAATTGAGAATGAACAAATGGGACTATATTAAATGGAAAAAAACTTCTACAAGGGGGCTGGGCGGTGGCACACCAGGTTAAGCACACATAGCAGGAAGTGCAAAGGATCGGGTTGGAGCCTCCAGCTCCCCACCTGTGGGGGTGGGGAGGATCCCTTCACAAGCAGAGAAGTAGATCTACAAGTGTCTAACTTTTTCTCCCTTCTCTATTTCTCCTCCCTCTCAATTTCTCTCTGCCCTATCCAAGAAAGAAAAAAGAAAAGCTTCTACACATCAAAAGAAATTTCCATAAGGATAAACAGAAAACCCAGGAAATAGGAAAATATATTTGCACACAAATATATTTGAAAATATAATTGCAGTTCAGATAGGCAGTTGATATCAAAAATATATATATAAAAAAACTCATACAACTCAACAAAAATAAAAAAAGAGCAACCCAGGAAAAAGTAGGCAGAAGATAGATGGCTCTCTAGAGAAGAGATACACATGGCCCACAGACATATGCAGAAATGCTTCAATTCACTCATCATGAGAGAAATGCAAATCAAAAGCACATTGGGATTCCACCTCACACCTGTGAGAATGGGCTCCATCAATAAAACAAGAGAAGGTAAATGATGGAGAGGATGTAGAGAGAGAGGAACTCTATTACACTGCTGGTGGGAGTGCAAATTGGTGAGGCCACTATGGAGAATCCTTAAACAAATACAAATGGAAATATGATCCAGCAATTCCACTACTAGGTATATACCCAGAAATATAATAATACTGATTCAAAGGGACATGGGCTTTATTGTCAATAGCAAAAAGAAAGAAAGAAAGAAAGAAAGAAAGAAAGAAAGAAAGAAAGAAAGAAAGAAAGAAAGAAAAAAAGAAAGAAAGAAAGAAAAAAGAAGAAAAAGAAAAAAGAAAAAAAGAAACAATCAAGATGTTCTTTGACAGACATCTGGATTAAAAAAAAGGTTATTTTGGGAGTCGAGTGTTGGTGCAGCACGTGGCGCAAAGCACAAGGACTGGCATAAGGATCCTGGTTCGAACCCCCGGCTCCCCACCTGCAGGGGTGTCGCTTCACAAGCGGTGAAGCAGGTCTTCAGGTGTCTTATCTTTCTCTCCCCCTCTCTGTCTTCCCCCCTCCATTTCTCTCTGTCCTATCCAATAACAATGACATCAATAACCACAACAATGTTAAACAACAAGGGCAACAAAAGGGAAAGTAAATAAATATAAATAAATATTTTTAAAAAAAGGTTATGTGACATATGCTCAATGGCGTTTTACTCTTAGCAATAACGAAAAATGATATTGTGTCCTTTGGGATAAACTGGATAGAACTGGAGACAATTATGTTTAGAGAAACAAGTCGGAAGGTAAAGGATAACTACAGCATGATTTCACTCATATACAGAATATAGACAATTAAACATACAAATGTGAAAAAAAAAGTCAACCTATATCTAAGAGTGTAAGAGAAATATAGTGATTATCTATGGAATGGGCATGGGGACACAGAATTCTGGTGATGGGAGTGATGGGAAAAAAAGATTATATTGTAAACTATTAATAAAACAAAAAAAAAATTAATTTTTTAAAAAGTTCTATAGCCAAAAAATAAATTAATAAAAATAAAATAAAGAGGTGATGGTAATGTTCTGTGTCTGGATAGGGGTTTGAGTAACACAGATGTGTGTACTTAACAAAAACACACATGAAATGAAATTAATTAATTTTTTTAAAACAAAACAGTAGGAAGCCAGCATTAGCAGAATGTATTCCCTAAAAACGGTCTGGGCTCTGGCGTCAAGTCATGGTCCCTGGTGAAAGAGCAGGCAGTGCTATGGCCTCCCACTCTTCAACGTGGGCTCTAGCCTTGATTTGAGGTGGGAGGCAGGACCAACAAACCTTTGTAAAATAAATAAATGAAATAATAAAAGAAACATACCCTCCCCCCACAGACACACATCTCTTGAATATATTAGATCTTTACCTGATAATCTTTGAAACATGTATTCTGTTGGGGGGAATAAAAAAGCTGATTAGCCCTGCAAAGTCTTCCTCGAAGCATCTAATGTCTTCATGATCTGGTTCTGGCTTGTCTGAATCACCTTGTGTCCCTCCAGCCTCAGAGGGTTTAGTCACCAGCTCTTAATCCCCACACCACAGACCATGGACCTTCCAGAATGTGGACAGGCGTTTCCACCTCTTCTACTGTCTAGGTATAAGCTATTCTTTGTCCTTACCCAAAAATGCCCTCACCTGGCTTCCTGGGAATAACTGGTACCCCACTGCCATGTAAGATTTGTAAGTAACTTTATTTATCATTACTATTGTGTTACTAGCAAATGGATCAACTTGACTTATACATATTTAAAGCAAGGCTGTGATACAGTGAATTCTCCTTCAGGCTAAATTATTCCACTTTTGAATTTGTGGCATCTGTCACAAAGTAGGTGCTTAGTTAATGTCTATTGACTGGTTAAAGAAAACATTAAATCAAGCTCTGAATACACTTCCATAATAACTTAAGACCCGTGGCAATGTGGTTAAGAGAATGGAATCATAAATGAATGCTGAAATGGTCAGGTTCAGATACTTACTCTATTATTTATTACGGTGTAATAATTTACCATAATATTTCATATTGTAATAGACTGTTCTGTAGGTTGTTGAGGGAGTTGCATGATTTAATATATACTAAGTATTTAAAAGAATTAGGTCACATGGGGAGATAGCATAATGGTTCTATAAAAGACTTTCATGATTGAGGCGCTGAAGTTACAGGTTCAATTCTCACAATCAGCCAGAGCTGAGAAGTGCTCTGTTCTAGCTCTGTTTTATTTCTCTCTCTCAATAAATAAATAAATAAAATGTAAAAACAATGAGCACACATAACAAATCCTCCATTAGAGTTAGCTGCCACTATTATTTTTTGGGGATATGAAAACTAAAACGGCTGGGTGGTGGCATGCCCAGTTGAGTACACACATTACAGTGCTAAAGGACTTAGGTTCAAACCCACAGTTCCCACTTGCAAGGAAGAAACTTTCAAGTGGTAGAGCAGGGCTGCAGGTGTTTCTCTTTCTCCATCTCTATCTACCCCTCTTTTCTCAATTTCTCTCTGTCCTATCAAATAAAAGGCAGGAAGGAGAGAAGAGGACTGGATTCCTTGTGCAGGCACTAAGCCCCAGTGATAACCTTAATAGCAAAAAAGGAAAAAGAAAGGAAGGAAAGGAGGGAAGGAAGAAAGGAAGGGCGATGCAACTAGAAAGGTTTTCACTTCAGGAAAAACTATGCTCTGAGGCCAGAGTGAGGCAGCTCTCCAGCTTGACTCTGTAGCCCAGGCTACCACGGGGTTGCTCAGCATATTGTTTGAGGAGTCTGAGGAATACTGCTCTTCAGCTCTCATTCCTGTGGGCATTCTCTGTATCTGAACAATGTCTCAAAGCATTGAAGCCAGAGGGGGGAAAAAAAAACCTTACACACCTACACCTACACACACACACACACACACACACCCCTACACCTACACACCTACACACACACACACACACACACACACACACACACACACACACACACACACGCGAGCTATTTTCAAGTGTCATTCAGTGTGAGTGGGACTTTGGTAGAAGGACTCTACGGTCCAGAGTAATCTCACAAGCAGTAAAGGTCTGTGCTGTATGGTTAGCACATCACTAGGTCCTGTGTGGACTGGCTGCAAGGTCTTGTAAAGGCATTACTTCATACCAAGCATTTAAAAAAATATTTATTTATTTATTCACTTTCGTTGCCCTTGTTGTTCTATTGTTGTAGTTATTATTATTGTTGTTATTGATGTCATTGTTGTTGGATTGGACAGAGAAATGGAGAGAGGAGGGGAAGACAGAGAGGAGGAGAGAAAGACAGACACCTGCAGACCTGCTTCACCGCCTGTGAAGCGACTCCCCTGTAGGTGGGGAGCTGGGGGATCAAACCAGGATCCTTATGCTGGTCCTTGCACTTTGTGCCACATGCACCTAACCCACTGCACTACCGCCAGACTCCCATACCAAGCATTTTTTAAAGTCTTTTTTTTAAAAAAGAAAATATTTATTATTGGATAGAGACAGAGAGAAATTGAGAGATGAGGGGAAATAGAAAGGGAGAGAGACAGAGAGACACCTGCAGTCCTGCTTCACCACTCGTGAAGCTTCCTCCCCACCCCCGCAAGTGGGGATCAGGGGCTTCAACCCAGGTCCTTGAGCACTGTAGTGTATGAGCTTAACTAGGTGCACCACCACCTGGCCCCCACATCAGGCATTTTTTTTTTTTTTAATTTTTTATTTAAGAAAGGATTAGTGAACAAAAGCATAAGGTAGGAGGGGTACAACTCCACACAATTCCCAACACCCAATCCCCATAACCCACCCACATCAGGCATTTTTTAAGGGTTTTTTTTTTTTAATCAATCAATTTTAGTGAGAGAGATACAGAGAGTAAGACACAGTGACACAGAACAGGGCCCTGTTGAGCTCTGATGGTGGTGCTGGGAATTAAACTTGGACCTCAGACTCTCAAACATCAGTCTTTTCTGTCACCATAATGCTGTATCCCCAACCCCACATCAGACATTTTTACCCAAATGATGATGGAAACTATTTTTTTTTGTTTTTTATTTTAATTTGCCCCTTTAGTTGCCTTTGTTGTTTTGTTGTTGTTGTAGTTATTATTGCTGTTACTGATGTCATTGTTGTTGGATAGGACAGAGAGAAATGGAGAGAGGAGGGGAAGACAGAGAGGGGGAGAGAAAGATAGACACCTGCAGACCTGCTTTACCGTCTGTGAAGCGACTCCCCTGCAGGTGGGGAGCCAGGGGCTTGAACCGGGATCCTTACGCCAGTCCTTGTTCTTCAAGCGCTTAACCCGCTGTGCTACCGCCCGATCCCTGGAAACTATTTTAAGGCTCTCAGAGAAACATGATCACCTCACTTTGGTGGCCAGAAGAAAGTTCTAAGGCCCTCCTGTGACAGGGGTATACATGAATATCTTTAGGGTTCATGAAAGAAAATAAGCATTCTGGGGCCAGGTGGTGGTGCACTGGGTGAAACACACACATTACCATGCACAAGGACTTAGGTTCAAGTCCCCATTCCCCACCCCTGCAGAGGGGAAGCTTCAAGAGCTCACAAGCAATAAAGCAAGTCTACAAGTGTTTTCCTCTTTTCCCTCTCTATCTTCCCCTTCCCTCTCAATTTCTTTGTGTACTGTCAAATAAAAATAGAAAGAAACAACAAAAAAAAAAAAAAAAAAAAAAAGGAAAAAATGGCCTCTGGGAACGGTGGATTCAAAGTACTGTCAACTAGCCCCAGCAATAACTCTGGTAGGAAAGAAAGAAAGAAAAGAAGGTAAAAGGAAAATCAGAATTTTGAAGCTTGACTCAGAAGTCCTTCAGCAGGCCAAGAATCTGCATTTCTCAGACCTCTCCCACCCCAGCCCTGGCAAGGTCAGTGCTGGCCCACTTTGAGAAGCTCTACTGCAGACAGTCCAGAGTGGCTGGGACATGCAGGTTCCAGAAATGCAGGTCCCCAGAAAGAGATGAAATACAGAAATACTCATCAGTATTTTAGTTGCTAAAAGCACTTCACAGACTGAGCCTGGGTGAAGCCATCCTTCTAGAGCAAATACTGGGACATCTGGAAGTGTCTCAGCTCTGGAACCAGAAGGACAGAAACATTATCCACTCAGTTCTTTCTGTAGCTACTTTCTACCAATAAAGGGAAGCCGTACAGAGCAGAAACAATAATTTAAGCATTGATTTCAAGCTTAGGCTTTATCAATTCTGTTACAGTAAGTTACAGTCACTTTGCAGTAGATCATAGCAAACAATTAACAAAGACAACCTTTGAGAATTCATTGCAGCCTTTAACAGAGCAGCTATAATGAGCCTAATTAGAATAATTGGTAAGAATCTTCTGCTGCATTCCATAATACACAAAAGACAAAGTGGCAGAACCAAAGAGAAGGTCTGCTGACGGCAGCACACATGCTTCACAGAGGAATTCTTAGGTGGCAATGCCCTTGGGGGGTGACACACCAGGGTGCGGGTACCCCATCAGATTCCATGAGGACTAAGAGGCCCTTGTGCAGACAGGTAGCCGTGTCAGTCTTTGCCAGGGGTCAGTGGTTACAAAGTGGTCACTGATATGCTGATAACAGCAGAACCATTCATGCCCATCCGTAGAGGCTACTCAAGAGACTTAAGCATAAAATACAGAGCATCCATTGTATGCAAAGGGTGGACTCTCCATCCGTTAAAAATTATGCTAACAGGATGGGGTAGAGGTTTCAGGTCCTGGAACATGAAGGCAGAGGAGGACCTAGTGGGGGTTGTATTGTTATGTGGAAATGTTATACATGTACAAAGTGTTGTATTTTACTGTCAACTGTAAACCATTTTCCCCCAATAAAGAAACTTTAAAAATGAAATAAAAATTAAAAAAAAAAACAAGAAAGGCAGAGAGACAGAGGGAACTCCACCTGCTACATTGCTTCAACACCTGGGAAGCTTTTCCATGCCCCCTGCAGGTAGGGACTGGGGGACTTGTAGCTGGAGATATATATATATATATATATATATATATATATATATATATATATATATATATATATATATGCTTTAAATGCTAGCTTAAAAAGTATGCAGACTGGTGTAGTCTCTTTGAAAGACTGTATGGAGAATAAACAAATAAAAATGGAATTCCCTAATGATCCAGTGATACCACTCTTAAGCATTTAACCAAAAGACACTTAAACTGATTCGAATGGGACATATGCACCCCTTGTTCACAGCTGCATTATTAACTATAGCCAAAAAATGAAAACAGCCTAAATGTCCATCAACAAGAGACTGGAGAAAGAAAGTATAGGATATATATATATATATTCCATGAAATACTACTGTGCAATCAAAAAAAGATATTGTATCTTTGGGACAAAATGGATGAAATCAGGGGTAGTTAACTGAGCAAAATAAGTAAAAATATGAAAGATAACTCCCAGATGGTTTCAATCATATGTGGAATCTAGAAGAATGAAACACACCAATTTGGGGGGGGGGAAACAGAAGCAAGAAAACTGCTTCTAAAGCTTTGTAAGAATTGTGCTAGATATTGTTAGGTTGGGAGGGTGGGAACACAACTGTGGTGGTGGGTATGGTATGGAACTATACCTTGGAAACTTACACTCTTGTAATATACTATTAATGACAAATTTAAGTTTTAAAAAATTATGATAGTTCTGTGCACATTTGGTGGAACTAAAACCATATTTTCTCAAATCATTTTCTGTAGGGCTTCATTGCTTCTTGAAACCCATTTTGAAAGGCTAACTGATATTTTTAAAACTAAAAAATAATTGACCATGGCATAAATAGGCATGTCGCATTTTGATACCAAGCAAGGTGGCTCAGCAATAGTCAGTGACTACTGGAACAGCTTATAGTCTCATAAATAGAATCAGAAAGTAGAAAAATAATATTCAGTACCCTCAAGAAATCTTTTGTATATCAAGATGGAGCCTTATGTATGCTTGGGTACTGAGAGTGATCACATTGGGGATACTCACTTGTGGTTCTCAGAACAACACAACAGAACTTTTCAGCAAGGACAACTTGAACTCCATCAGAGTCATACTGCGAGCCTTCCTTATTTTAATAATGGCTCTTGATAGCTTTGTGTGACCCATTCATTTTGCCTGTTTTCACTGAATATTTCACTTCTGGGTCAAATGAAAGACTTACAGTCATTGAGCTTTTATGTACAGAAGACAGACATCTTAGAAAAGTCCCCTGGGCAATAGAAAATGATTAACATGATTAATTATTCCCTGTTAAACAGCCAAGTGCATCTCGGTATTCAGAGAGCCTACGTATTCAAGGAAAATAAAGCAGTGTAATTACAACAGAACGAAAAAGTAAACTCCAGTTTGTTTTATCATGGGAGGTTTGTTAAAGGTCCATACTTGATCAGTGGGTCTCTCTGCAGAGACAGTGTCTGATCTGTCCACTGACCATGCTGGTATCCATTTCCTTTGACTCTTCACTGCAGAACCCAGATTAACTGGATGCGTTATTAGAAGACCACATTTCCCAGTTCCCTTATAGCTGGGGGAGCCATTGGAAGGGAGAAAAAAGTAAAAAAGGTAGAAATAGTGTTTTAGTAGAAAGACTTCTCTGAAAGAGACTCTCTTCTCTAATCCTCTGTTCCCACCCACTTAGTTTTTCTTTTTGCCTAACAAATAATGTACTGAGTAGAAATCTACTGAACCACCATGGACCATGAGATTTACATTAACACAGAAAAATCCATAGATTACAAAGATGGAGCAGAAAAAAAAAATTCCTACTCTACCACATCCTTGTCACATGCTCTGTTAACTCTAAACTTCCTGAAGAAGAGAAAGCAGTTTCTCCTCAGTCTTCTATCATGTTCATGCCTCTAGTATTCTGATTCTGTTTCAAGTGGCAGAACTGAAGCCCAATTCCTATAATCCCCCTGTAATTTCTTATTTAGTAAAAACTAGGTGAATTATTAAAGTTATTGGAATTAAATATCTAAAGCTGGTTTCCTATGTCTGAAAATTGAATGATAGATCTAGGAAAAAAATAAAAGGAATCACAACTGTAAGTGCTAAAAATCACATAGGATCAAGACTTTTCACTGTTCAAACTAAAGAAGAGTTCAAATGAGCAGAGAGAAAAAAAAGGAAGCCAGTGTGATATGGTACAACTGAAAGTTAGTGAAGTTATCATAGTAGTAGGTAATATGCCATATAATATACAATTATGAGAAGTGACACGCTGGGCCAGAAAATGTATGGATTCAAATCTGACCTACAGAGTAACATGGTGAGCCTCTCTGATTTTAATAGTGGCCCTTGTTACCTTTGTGTGACCCATTCATTTTGTCTACTTTCACTGAATATTTCACTTCTGGGTCAAATGGAAGACTTTGGTCTTTTAGCTTTTATGTACAGAAAACAGGCATCTTAGAAAAGTCCCCAGGACAACAGGAAATTATTAACATGCTTTTGATGTCCAGAGAGTCCTTTCAAGTCTGATTTCTGCTCTGTGCTCTCAAAGAGGCATTAAAATATTTAAAATAGAACTAGTGAAAACAGTTGAAGGCAGTAAATTATAATAAAAATAAAGTCTACTCCTGACACTGCTTTTGATCATGTAGGCAGAAACGTTGAGTGTTGCTCTATAATAACTTGTGGTTATTGTGATGATTGGGTCAATAATCTCTTAGAGGAAGAAAGTATTCATTTTAAATAGCCTGCTAAGGGATTTGAGCTAGCTACTATATGCCAGTGTCAGGCAGACCTTTGGGGAAATGGCTCAGACCATTTCTTCTGTGTAATCTCAGCATTATTCTTTTAATACCTTCAAATCCCCATTCCGTCTCCAAATACTCTTGGTTATGTTGATGAAATCCTGGGCATACATTATTCACTCTGCCTACATAAAACAGTGTGTAGGTACCTAGTGTGTAGGTGACTTAGCCTTGCTCTTCTATGTGGTCTTCTACTCAATACTCTTACTTCTCAATGTTTAGCAGAAGTGGGGAAACATTTTTGGTGGCTACACAGGTTTTATTCCCAGGAAAAGATCTTTCCTCCTTTATCATAAAAGTCCCTGGTACCAAAGTAGCTTGTGAGATGACAAAACCAGGATACATTACCCCTGTGACATCCATAACCTTAATGGCTGCCAGTTGGCCTGTTTTGACATGGCGTCCCTGTAGAGACAAAACAACAATGAAAGATTTTAGTTCCAGCAGCCAACATCAGCATTCAATTCCAACTGTACAGAGCTGTTGATCAGACCAATGCAAAAGAATACTAGTGGGGGGGGATTCCAAATGTTTAGGATATGGATTTTACTTTAGACTTTATTTTGTAAAACTACCCCCCACACAACAATACTTTATTTTTTCAGTTAGCTTTCACAATGGTTGCCCATTTAAATTTGTTTTCCACACCAGGGTTATCGCTGAGGCTCGGTGCCAGGAGGATGAATCCACTGCTCCTGGAGGCCACCTTTCTCCATTTTTTCTTTATTTAACTGAGAAAGGAGTGGGAGAAAGAGGAGGAGAGAGACAGAGAGAAACTTGCAGTACTTGCTTCACTGCTTATGAAGCTTCCTCCCTGCAGGTGGGGACCTGGGCTGAAATCTGGGTCCTTGTGTGTGTGCGAGCTTAACCTGGTGCACCATTGCCCAGCTCCCTCCTTAAATTAAATACAAACAAAAAAATAAAAATACTGAACAATTTTGTTGTATCTTCTCTCAAAGGGTTAGAACTTCTATGAGAAGTGGGTTCACCTGAAGAGGGACCAGTCCTGGGAGGAGTCACACACTATTTGTCTTAAAATACTAAGTCTGTTCAAGAGCTGTAGCTTCTTGAATAAGTAAAGATACTTTGCAACAGCCTCATTTTACAGGTAACAACCTGTGGTGGGTAATTTTTCTTTATCCTCTTTATTCTGTGTATCGAAGCGTAGTTTCACAACCTCACTGCTGTGGGTGCTTTCTTCTCAGTCAGGTAGAGAGACACAGAGAGAGGAAGAGAGACATCACAGCTCCAAAGTTTTCTCCCTCACTCTTGCTCCTCCCATGTGGAACAGATTCATGGGGGGGGTGGCAAGTCACACGACCTGTCAGGGCCCTCCTCCTCTTCCTACCTGCTGATAGTGGGGAGTTCAGGCTCCATGGCTGGGGGTGAAGGGAGTAGCATCACTAGCTCCTCCAGCCTCTTTCTTCTGGAAAAGCTGGGTTTCAGGGGGACTGAGCAGGGATCACCTATGCCTACTCAGGGAAAGCACAGGACAAGCTCATGTAGGCAAATGGCCACAGTGCCTGCCTCTGAGGGGTCTCAGATGCCCAATTATGAGTTCTCCAGAAGGAGTCATCACTGTCTTTTTGGGGCTGCCCCATCCTTAAAGCTGGGGCCAAACATAATATTTCTCTGCTACAGCAGTGAAGGTGGGCTGGGGAACTGTGGGCAAACATAGATGGGCTGGGGCCAGGGACATAACACAGTGATTATACAAAAAGACTTTTCTGCCTGAGGCTCTGAGGCCCCAGGTTTAATACCATCAGCCAGAGCTAAGCAGGGCTCTGTTCTCCTTGTATCTCTCTTTCTCTAAATAAAATAAAACAGTAAAAAAATAATGCAGATGATCTGGTAGATTCTATAGTACTGTTCCACACTGAAATTCTTTTTAAGTTTTTACTAGTGTCTCAGTTTTCTGCAAAACACTCTCACCCCCAGCCCAGGTCCTCCTCCACCACCGTATACCAGAACCCGAAAGCACCCCTCCCTACCACCCAGAGTCCTTTACTTTGGTGTAGTACACCAAACCCAGTCCAAGTTCGGCTTTATGTTTCCCCTTTCTGTTCTTATTTCTCAATTTCTGTCCATGAGTATGATCATCCCATATTCATCCTTCTCTTTCTGGTTAATCTCACTTCACGCGATTCTTTCAAGCTCCATCCAAGATGAGGTAAAGGGGGTAGATAGATAGCATAATGGTTATGCAAAGAGACTCTCATGCCTGAGACTCCAAAGTCCTAGGTTCAATCCCCCACATCACCAAGATGAGGTAAAGAAGGTGAATTCATTATTCTTAATAGCTGAGTAATATTCCATTGAGCATATAGACCACAATTTATTTAGCCACTCATTTTTTGTGGTACACCTAGCATGCTTCTAGGTTTCGGCTATTACACATTGTGCTTCTGTGAATGTAGGTATAAAAACCCCACTTGTGAGGCTTCTGAGACCCACTTCTGCAGCCCCTTGGGCCGCTAAACAATCTATTCTGACTGGGTGGGTCTCAGCCTAACCCCTGAACCCTTGTGCTGCCTCCTGCCTCTGGGGTTGTGTTTTTCCCAACCCTGGGGTCCCCTCTACCATCCCACTGGCTCCTGGACCCAAGCTCAGGACCCAAGCCCAGGCTCCTTCCAAGCTGTGAGCCCCAGCCAAGTTGCCTGAGTCCAATCTCCTATCCCGCCCTCTGTCCTGCTGTCCTCTTTCTTCTCCTAGGGCTTCGTTTACAACAGAAATGAACTCCTGTAAATCTTTGCTGGAATACTCCCAGTTCCGCCAAGCAAAGTCAGGGTGCTCCGTACCTAAACCCCCTCCTTTCCCTGTAGGAATTCCTGTTTACATGCAGTTTGAGAAACACAGCACCAAAGGTTCAGCTTCTTGAGAATGCAGGGACTGTGCTTTGAGTGAGTACTGAGTTCCAGAGAGGCCCTCACCACCCCATTTTTTTCTTTTCAGTAGCAGCCTAGGAGCTAGGCAGAGAGCTGAGAGGGACCAGCCTGTGCACGCAGCTGGGGCAGAAGACACCCTCCCCACCCCTGTCTAGCCCCCCTCTGGGCTGCCATTCTAAACTTGGGCACATGGCTGCTATTGGCTATTGGTTGTATAAACAGGAAGAAAAACCAAGCTGCTGAGATGCCACTGGAAGGTAACAGAAAATAGCCTGCCTCCCTCCCCACTTTGGAATGTCACAGCCAGGCTGCAAGAAGGTTAGGCAGGCTGAGCCAGAACCCTGTGAGGTCAAGCTAGAGAAGGCAGCCTCTGGTGGGGGGAGTCCAATGGGGCCCAGCATGAGCACTAAACCGGCTAAGGGTTCAAAACTCAACCTGTAGGCCGCAGCTAGGACCCTGTTTAAAGGCCAGTGGATGAGGCCTGGCAGGGCTGAGACCAAGGGGGCAGCTGCCTATAGCTCAGGCCAGCCAGCAGGGCAGCTCCAGGATGGCCCAGACACCCCCTGCTCCACAGGCTCACACCTTGCAGCTGGGTCGGACAAAATCCAGGACACTTTCTCCTCTGCCCACCTCTGCCATTGGGAATTAGAAAATCCTTGTATTTTCTTTTTAAACTTTTTTTTGTGCTGTAAATGTTATCTCTGGGGCTCAGCATCTGCTCAACAAGTCCATAAACCTACTTGTTTCCCCCTATTTTTTTCTTTTTTGATAAGCCAAAGAGACATTTTTAAAAGCTTTATTTTATTTCTATGAGAATCTTTTAAAATATTTTTATTATTTGGTAAAGATAGACAGAAATCGAGAGGGAGGAGGAGATAGAGAGGGAGAGAGAGACAGAGAGACAACTGCAGCCCTGTTTCACCTCTCCTGAAGCTTTTCCCCTGCAGCTGGGGACCAGGGACTCGAACCGGTGTCTCTGCGACACTGTAATGTGAGTGCCTAACCAGGCTAACTAAATATTTGGCCCTCTAAATATTTCCATTTTATTTGTCAGAGATAAATTGAGAGGGAAAGGAGATAGAGAGGGAGAGAGAGACAGAGACACCTACAGATCTACTTCACAGTTTGTGAAGCCCCCACCCTTCAGCAGGTGAGGAGTGTGAGGAGTGGGGGGGCTTGAACCTGGGTCTTTTCACTTGGTAACATGTGTGCTCAACTGGGTGCAACAGCGCCTGGCCCTTCTGAATTAGAGAATCCTGTCACTACATTTTAAAGGGTTTAAAAAGACTCCTTTATTCAGTGAGAGAGTGGGAGCACAGGGCCTCCCTCTATGCCTTAGCAGGGATGTTCCTTTGTCCACGGAGGCACCTCCCAGGGCATGAAGACAACCAATCAAAGAAACAAACACAGAAAAGCTCTTTTCCTATTTTTCTTAATTTTAATCAAACCACTAATTTGCTTCACGTAAGATGATTTATATGATTTTATCCTTTCTGATTTATTTAGATAAATCAACTCATTCATTTATTTCAATATGAAGGCAAAGCAATGAGGGAGGATATAATCACTATGGGGAAATTTCACATGACTCCTTGTTTTATCTCCCCTCTTATGAGAGAAGGTAAGAGCATGGATATAGACACCATCGGAATTGAAATCTAAAAATACATCATCCACCAAGGACTAACAATGAAGTAGGGGGAAGAAGGGATGGGAGTTCAAGCTTCCAAATGGAGACAAGAGTTGAAAAAAAAATTCTTTTTCCACAAAAAATAAGAGAAAATGTCCTGTCAGATTGCAGCTGCTGAGTCACTGCTTAACAAAAGAAGGGACCAAGATTCTGTTCCTACTAAATAATCAGTGACAACAGCAGAAATAACAGGCTTCATCTTGGGAAACAAAATCAGCATTCCAGAGGCATCTGAAGGCTGGCATCACTCTGCCCCACCAGCAAGAAGAAGCTATTCAGAAGGATGGAGGGAGAAAGGAGCTTCCAGACTGGAGGAGCAGAGGTTCTAGGGGTGCTCTGGGCTAGGGGACCCCACGCCAGAACCCAGACACTACAAACACCCTCTGCTCCAAATCTCCCTTCTGCTTACCTCACGTTTGAGGTGAGCAGCCATGCCGACTCTGTGTTCTATACTAAGACACTAGGCTCAGGGAAGACTGAGACCCCAAGCGTGCCTGTTCCCCTTTCCTGAGGGAAGTCTGAGTTCCCTCAGGCTGTCTGCTCCCCTCACTCCTCCTCCATGAAGTGATGTGAGGAAAGAAGAGTTTTGTCAGCAGTGGGCAGGGAGGCCTGGTTCTGTCAGGGGCTGCAGCTTCTCTAAGGAGCAGCAAGATGGCTGGAATGTGCATTGCCTGAGGCGAGGCTCGGAGGAGGCGGCTTTCCTTTCTAGGTCAAGGAAGCACACTCATTTCCAGAAAAGTTCAAAGCACCTAGGAGCTATGAGAAGAGCAGCTACTCACTCTGTCCACCTGCACCTCTGTCCCCACCCTCCCCTGAGACACAGCGTAGGAGCATCTCAGCTCTGTGTCTGACAGAAGAGACATTTGTGATTCCCCTGTCACTGGTCAGTGTTCCCCTTCTGTGTGTCCTCCCCTCCCTGTGTATTTACCTCACTTCAGTGCTGTCCTCTTCAACATGTGCACCCTGAGAAGCAAGAAAATATGGGGCCTGTGGTAGCTACGTGGTAGAGTGCACACGTGGGCATGTGTGGGGACCAGGGTTCGAGGCCTGGTACCCAGCTACAGGGTCTCCTTCATTCATATGTACATCAATCCTATTATTCTCCCTTCCTGCCAGTCCATCCTGTCTGTCTATCTGTCTGTTCATCTGCCTGTTTAGTTACAATCTTCCATGCTGTGGGGTACCATCTAGAGTCTCCCTTCAAAAACAAAGGGTCCAGGGTAATAGCTCACCTGGATGGTGCACTGCTTTGCCATGTGTACAACTCAAGTTTGAGCTCAGCCCCCACTACATTGAAGGAAGCTTTTGTGCTATGGCCTCCCTTTCCCGCTCTATCTAAAAAAAGTGGCAGGGGGTGGGATGAACCGTGACACACACAACTGAGCACACACCTTACCATGTGCAAGGATCCAGGTTCAACCCTCAGTCCTCAGCTAAAGGGAGGAAGCTACACAAGTGGTCAAATGGTGTTGTAGGTCTCGTCTCGTCTCTCACTCTCTTTCTCTTTCTCCCCCTCCATCTTGATTTGTCTCTGTCTCTAGTCAATAAATCAAAATAAATAAATAATTAAAAAAAAAAACCTAAGGGCCTGGCAGACCTCACTAAGGTGTAGGAATTGTCCTCAATAAAGTGTGCTGTTCACTTTCACACTCCCTCCCATGACAGCCCAACCCAGTGTCTGGCTGCCAGAGTAGAGTGGACACATTGCCTTCTCACCTCAACTGGGCCAGCTCTATGGCAGCCCAAACACTTCAGACAAGCAGCTCTCTGTCCACAGAATGCTTCCCAAGGAACACAGGCTAGTTATCTATTTGTAGATGAATCTTTAGCTATAGGTTTTCTCTTGGTATTAATGTGAAGTGATACATTTCTTATTGGAACTAGGGTAAAATTTTTTGGAGTTAAACTCTGACCTAAAGAAGGATCAGAATCAGTAGGTCATGAGTGGAGAAGCGACTTGCAGAGAAAGGGAACACCTTGTCCAAGGTGCTATGGTACCTGGGGAGCAGGAGTGTTACTAGAGCCTGTGGGTCACTGAGAGCAGGTGCAGCTGGAGTGGAGAAAGGAGCCTGGCAGGGCTCTACAGGGCTCGGTGAAAAGTTCTTTCTTGGGGGTCAGGTGGTAGTGCAGAGGTGCACATGGCGCAAAGCACAAGAAGCCCAAGGACTGGCTTAAGGATCCCGGTTCGAGCCACAGCTCTCCACCTGCAGGGGGTCATCTCACAAGCAGTGATGCAGGTCTGCAGGTGTCTATCTTTCTCTCCCTCTCTCTTTTTCCTCTTCTCTCTCGATTTCTCTCTGTTCGATCCAACAACATTAATGGCAGCAATAACAACAAGGGCAACAGAAATGGAAAAAAAAAAAATGGCCCCCAGGAGCCATTATTTGTGGTATAGGCACCAAGCCCCAGCAATAACCCTGGAGGAAAAAAAATTAAAAAAAAGTTCTTTCTTGACATATGTTTCCTTATGTTCATAGCTGTATTGTTCACAACAGCCAAAGAGTGGAAGCAATCTAGATTTCCATCAATAGATGACTGGCAGAATAAGTTATGGGATATATATTCCATGGAATACTACTCTGTAATCACAAAAGTTGATATTGTATTCTTTGGGACAAAATAGATGGAACTAGAGGTGAGTATGATTAGTGAAAGAAATAAAATGATGAACGACAACTACTAGATAGTTTCACTTATATGTGGCATCTAGAGTCTGATTTACATGAATTTAAAAACACACCCCACACCCACATACACACAAACAGAAGCAAGCAAACTATTTCTAAGACTTGTGAGAACTAAATCCCTTCTTCACCCCAAGATAATGGAAGGGTCCAGAACAAGGAGGTGAAGTCATCCAGCCTGCACTTTGAACAGACCACACTGGAGGGCAAAGATACAAGAAAGCAGAAAAGATGGTAGGCTAGTAACATACCCAACATGAAGTCAATTTAGTGCGGTGATGAAGGCAACTGGACTAGTGTTGGGGTTAGTGAAGAAAGAGATGCAGAGTCAAGAGGTGTTCAGGAGAGAAAGCCAGCCAGACTCGGGAATATGTGATGCATCTATTTACCCCAGGTTTTCACAGGGACTCAAGGAAGGAAGACTTGCCCAATGCTGGACTCAACGGCACAGTGGGGCTTGTGGATGGTGTTTGATTCTGGGTCAACAACATCAGGTATGTATGTCAGTTCAGTCCTTGCACACACACCCACAACTCCACCCCCACACCTGAACACAATTTTTTTTTTAACTGACACCAGGGTTATCTTTGGGGCTCAGTGCCAACACTACAAATCCACTGCTCCTGGAGACCATGATGTATGCTCCTCTCTGTCTCTCTCTTTCTCTCTCTCTCTCCCTCTCTCTCTTTCTTTCTTTGTATTTTATAAGATAGGACAGAAAGATATTGAGAAAAAGGAGGAAAAGAGTAAGAGAGACACCTGCAGCTCTGCTTGAAAAGCTTACCTCCTACAGAGAAAGAGTGAGGGGTTCAAACCTAGGGACTTGCTCATGGTGATATGTGTGCTTATCCGAGTGCACCACTGCTCACACCTCCCCCCCCCAAAAAAAAATTTGTCTTTGGCCACAAAACATCTAGGAAGAGATAGGAAGAGTTAAGGCTATGAGCCTGGATTACAACTCACAAATACAAACTTGGAAGAGCAATCTCATGGATGAAATTATTTAAAAATTTTAAAGAGGTGAATTTTCTTCTGCTCTACACAAATCAGATGAAAGAAGAAGGTTTAGAGGCTACCTCTGCATGATAGTGAGAGCAGAGGTGACAAGAGCACGGTCAGGGGCCACTCTGGGCATCTTCCAGAAAGCTACTTCAGTGGTACAGCAGGCAAAGAGGTAGACCAGATGACTTCATGAAAACTGGAAAGATCTTTATGAACACAATACTTTCAGCACACTGCCTACAACAGCGACTTTTCTAAGTCACATGAGGGTTCCCTTTTCTTTTTAATATTTATTTATTGGTTGATTAGAGACAGAGGAAACTAGAAGAATGGGGGAGATAGAGAGGGGAGAGAGCAAGTGAAACATCTGTAACTGTTTCACCACTCATGAAGTTTCCAACTTCCAGGTAAGGGACCAGGGGCTTGAACTCGGGTCCCTGCGCATGGGAACATGTGTACTCTACTAAGTGAGACATTGCCTGGTCCCAGGGATTTTTTTACTTTTGCCTGCATGTGCATAATTGACTGACGGGCTGCTTAAACAGTCTAGCTCAGAAGCTGGGTGTTGGTTCATGCTTCATCATGTGTGAAGATACGGGTTCAAGTCCTGGGTTCTTACCTGCAAGGGGGAACTTCCATGGGCAGGGCTGCAGGTGTCTTTCCTTCTTTGTGTTTCCCTTTCTCTCTTTCTCTCTCTCTCTCTCTGTGCCTCTCATCCTCTACTAAAAAAGAGGGGGGATGGCTGCTTGGAACAATGGAGTTGTGCAGGCACCAAGATCCAGTGACAACCTATTGACAACAGAAGTCTCATCCTGCCCTTCTTCGGAGATGTGATCCAGCGGTTGCTGTTCTCAGACTCTCAAGGAAGGAGCCTGACAGGGATCTGAGACAGCTCCCAAGCAACAGCTCCACCCTCAGCACTGGCTCACCAGCTCACTGACAGTCCCTCTGCCTGGCACCTCTGGGAGGCAGGAAGCACTTGTTTTCCAGAGGAAGGGACTCACAGAGGAGGAAGCAGCAAAGCTGAGCCTGGGTCTCGCCTACCTTTGTGAACAGTGAGAATTCTTCACGACAGGTCCTTCAGGGGCTGCCAGCCTGACTCAGCTCATAAATCAGAAGGAATGGTGGGGTGGGGGTGGGGTGAGACAGACACAGTCTGAGCAGACAGACAACATTACTGTGCACAGGTCATATGAGGGGAGCCACTGCCTGTGCTGGGAGGGCATGCACAGCCTAGGGGACAGCAGCACCAGACAGACAGGCTGCAGGTTATGAGGGCTCAGAGGAGGAGCAGAGCCAGTCTCTGGCCTGGCCCAGAGCCGAGGACATGTTCCCAGTCAGCCCCGCTCCCTGTGCCCTAATGAGCACTGGAAGCCAGGACTGGCTCCCATGGATTCAGGCAGCAGAGCCAGCACTGTTACTCTTGGCTGCTGTGCCCCTACATGGGGGGAGCTGAGCACCCTGCTCACAGACTACAGGAAGAGGGGGAGGAAGTAAACCTTCAGCAGCAGCCCCTACCTGGCTGAGCCAGCCTCCCTGGCCATCGGGAGAGACCGGCAGTTGCTTCCTGAGCCCTAAACTCAGCTTTTTTCTTTTTTCTTGTACTACAGAGGCTTCCAGATTATTCTCTTTATCTTTGTTGTTGCTTGGGTTTTACTGCTCTGGGGCAACTTTTTCAGATAAAAAGAGACAGAGATAGAGACAGAGACAACAGCACTGAAGGTTCCTCCAATGTGGTGAGGTTGCACATACAGCAAAGCAATGCACTATCCAAGTGAGTTATTTTGCCAGCCCTAGGTTGCAAGTTAAGAGGGATCATTATTTTTTTATTTTTTATTAGTGATTTAATAATAACTAACAAGATTGTAAGATAACAGGGGTACAATTCTACACAGTTCCCACCATCAGAGTTCAGTGTTCCATCCCCTCCATTGGAAGATTCCCTATTCTTTATCCTTCTGGGAATATGGACCAAAATTCTTTAATGAAATTATTCAAATTGCCCAATGTCTATTAATAAAATCTTAGATTGGGGGTGGTGGTGAAGGTGGTGTTGGTTCTCAGTGTAGTCTGGAGTTTCTAGTAGGGTGGTGGAGTGAGAGAGTGGACTATGGAATCTGAGACACAGGTTTAGAGGTCAGAGGCACCATGTGGCAGAGAGCTGGGATGCAACTCTGGAGACACAGAGGTGGACTGCCCCTTGGCACAATTTGTACACAGAGAAGTGCGTCAATAAGGTATAGCCTTCATGAGGTGACAGCAGCTGGGGGGAAGCACATTGGACCCCTCTGGACCTCCAGCCCCCAAGAACTCAGTGTCCACACTTGAGAACTGAAGGCTTCTTGGGGGGCCTCACTTCTGAGTGACCCTCCACCATCACCCACCAGTGTCTCCCAGAATCAGTGCTCACATCAGCAAGACAGGAGATGACAGGTGATGGCGAGGTTGTGGAGGGAAAGGGTTCTGCTCCACTGCTGGTGGAAATGCAAACTGGGGCAGCCCCTTTGGAAGGCTGTACAAAGAGTTCATAAACAAAGAAAAATGGAATTTCCTTATGATCCGGCAATGTGGCTATTAGGTAAATACAATCCAAAGGAACATTAATTTGAAGGGACATATATATCCCTGTGTTCATAGCTGCATTATTCAGAATGGCCAAGGAGTAGGAGCAGTCTAAATGCCCATCAGCAGATGACTGGCTAAAGAAATTACAAGACATATTGATATATCCAACAGAACACTACTCTGCAATTTAAAAAGATGAGGTTGTATCATTTGAAACTGAATGGATGGAAGTGGAAATGATAATGCTAAGTGAAAGAAGAGGTGAAGGACAGCCACCAGCAAGCTTCACTCAGATGTGAAATATGTGACTAAAGCAAAATAACTTGTAAAAAATAGCAACTAAACTATCTCCTGGAGTCTGTGAGAATTGTGGTGGTTGGGGGTGCTTGGGGGACACATAATTTTGTTGGGAGTGTGGTGACTCACACAGGAGTGGGTGTGAGATTATAACCTTGATATTTTATAATTCTCCATTCTTGAAAAAGAGCTCCTTTCTCCTCTCCTCTCCTCTCTGCTTCTCTCCTCCCATCTCTTCCCCCCTACCCTCTGTCTGTTTTTCTCCTTTCTCTTATACTCTTATTTATTTATTTAGAATCAATATCTCCATTTTCCTGGGCTGATCTATGAGATACCCCCCCACACACACACACGTCACTCCATCCACCTGCCAGACACAGACACAGATGATGGCTTCTGACATCTTCATGGGCTGGTCAGTCATGGGAGAGGCAGACCTTCTGGGTAGACACACACAGCCAGGACTGGGCAGGCTGGCTCAGTGCTGTGAGGCAGCATATGCAAACATAGATAAAGCAGAGATAAAGCAGGAAGGGCAGTCTGCATCTCTACTCTTCCCCTCCCTCTCAGAGCTGTGGCAGGAAGCCAGTCCACCCAGGGCAGTGACATCTGGGTCACTTCATCACAGAGAGACTGTGAATAGCAGCAACAACAGGGTTCCTGGTTCTGAGCTGAGTGGAAAGAGAAGGGGCCTCAAGTGTCAGAAGGAAGGAAGGAAGGAAGGAAGGAAGGAAGGAAGGAAGGAAGGAAGGAAGGAAGGAAAGGAAGGAAGGAAGGAAGGAAGGAAGGAAGGAAGGAAGGAAGGGAGGGAGAAGGAAAGGAGGGAGGAAGGAAGGGGAAGAAGGATGGAGGAAGGATGGGAGAAAGAAAGAGGGAGGGAGGAAAGATGGGAGGAAGGAAGGAAGGGAGGGAGGAAGGGAGAAAGGAAGGAAGGAAGGAAGGAAGAAAAAGAGGGAGGGAAGGGAAAGGACTACAGTAATTTGAGGGGGGACATAAACAGGGACCCCTTTGACACATTATCAGGGTTGGTAATGACAAAGTCCTCTCCCACTGGCTCCTCAAAGCACTTGAAGTTTTAATTAAAAGAAAGGAAATGTCAGCCTGAGCGGTGCAGGCGGATAATTAGGGCCAACAGGTCTCGGAAGCCTGTGCTGTGCATCAGGAGGCATGCTCTTAGGCGTCGCTGTGGCGCCATCAGCACACAGGACCGCTCTTACATGTAGGCATATGCAGCTCGTGGCAAAAGACAGAGGAGGGGATGCCGCTTTTGCTACCTGGGGCCTTCATTACTACCAGTCCCTTTCTCACATGGTCACGCAAGAGGGCAGTCAGAACATTTCACACATTCTGGCACCTTCTGACTGGCTCCCGAGTCACATATGTTACTGCTTTTGAAGCTTGTCAGGAACCCCTGGCAGCAGGGACCCACACACCAGACCAGTCCACAAAGACCCCAGCCCTGGCCAGTCTTTGTCTCCCACTCACTAGGCAGTGACAGACAGACTGCTCTTCCGGAGTGCTCATCTGCTGGTCTAGATGCATCCATGGACTGTTCAATTATCCCAGCATCCTCCCTGAGAAGGGACCACCCCCACCCCTGCTTTAAAATGGGAAGAGTGAGACAGACACAGAATCACCAGCTAGCTGGAGGGTCAGACCCTAACAGGCCCCCAGAGCCTCTCCCGGACTCTTGGAGTTCACCACTCCTCACCTGTTCAACCAGCCTCTCCTCTAAGGCTCTATTCCATGAGCTCAGCAAGACCTTCCAAGGCCCCCCAGACCCTCAGGCCTATCTCATAGGCTCCTCTGGGCTTTGACTCCTGGGAAGCCTCAGCCGTCACTGGGAGGAGAGGGGAGACCCACATTCATAGATGGGTAGCTTCTTCAGGGAAGGGGTTTTAGGGACAGGGCCTCAGCCCGGTGAGAAAGCTTTACCTGTGGTGTTTAAATCATTTTGAAATTGCCTTCATCACGTTGTTCTGAACACAATCAAAAAGAATTATTTATTTATGAGAGTCTGTATCTTATGTTCTGGTAGAGCAAAGTGTCTTTCCACACAGGTAAGAGAAAGGGATCAGTTACACTGGGAGCTAATCTGATGAGTGACCTGTGTCTCTCATCACTGAGAAGATAGTCATGCAGATGTATGCAGAGGGGCAACTGCATCTCTTAATTATTATTGTATGTCACCAGAGTTATGTCATTGGGGTTCAGAGTTTTCACAATGATACCACCACTTCCAGTGGAAGAGAGATACATAGAGAAAGAGAGATCTGCAGAACTGTTCTACTCCTCATGACACTCCCCACTTGCCTTGCAACCAGGGACTAGGGGCTTGAACCCAGTTTGAACAAATAATAATGTGAGCGACTGCATCCATTTTGAAAGAAATAGTAAAAAAAAAAAAAAAAAAGCACTTTTAAGGAACAAAAGACATACATTCACACAGATAAATCCGTGTGTGTGTGTGTGTGTGTGTGTGTGTGTACACATTCTCTTCACACAACAGCTCTTCCTTAAAAAAACACACTCTTGATCTTTTGAACTCCCATATATGTTTTCACCTCAATCCATCTGGGAGAGAGGATTTTTTTTTTTTTGTCACCAGCGTCATCACTGGGGTCCAGTGCTTCATGACTATTCCAAGGCTTCAGTGACCATTTTTTCCTTTATTTTTGACAAGGGTGAAAGTGCTCACCAGGTGTTCATTTCATGAACTGTACCTTAGTGGGGGCTCGAATAACAAGGACTCCCACCTTAATCCTAGATAAATGCTTTAAGCACCGGAACTAGGAAACCAAAGATATCTGGGCAGAAAATTAACAGGTTCACTTACACAGACAAGTGAGAGTGAAAACTAGGTTGAGGGAGAGGAAAGGATGTAAACTAGATCATAGAAAGAACTGCCATCTTGCAGACAGTTGTGTGCCATATCAGATGTCATCAAGTTCAGTTTACTTTCTGATCATTCAGAACAGGAAGCCTGCAGAGCATAGTGCAGAGGCCACTTTGCATTGCTCTCTCCTCTTCAGAAATACAATATGGAAGCATGTGGCTCACCAGTGTGAACTCAGTGAATGTTCAATTAAATTGTAAATGTTGTGCATCATTGTGAAGGATTGCTTCACTGGTCTTCGCAGTGTAACTTGAGATAGGGAAGCAAATTCACTTGTTCCTTTAAGAGGGAAAGTAACTACCCCAGGCTTTATAAGAAAGAGAATGAGAGAGAGAGAGAGAGAGAGAGAGTATTACTAGAAGAAAAAAGGAATATGCGCTCAACCGGGTGCACCACCACTCCTCTCTCCAACAACTTTCTTAAATTTATTTGACCCCAAAAGCCACCCCTACTCTTCTGTTAGGCTGCCACCATATGTAGTATTTATAGAAGTGAAGGCTTTTAAATCATCGTACCGAGAAAAATCAATCCTTTGAATTTTAATATTTATTCATTCTCATATAAACTACATCTTCTCACATAAAAAATTCAGTGGTGCATTCATTTTTCAGGGTACATATCACCAAAAATTAGTTAAGCTAAATCACCCAAAAGTTCTGCACTGTGATGATATTAATGTATGTAAGTCCCCTTTTGATGGAAAACAGTATCGGTGCTAACAAAATTTCTATTACTGCATGAAAACTCAAACACTGACTGACACAAGCCTATCCATCCCCTTTACAACTATGATTTAAACCCCAAGGTGGATTGTCAGGTTTTAGTCATAATTTATCATTTTATGATAAAGTCTGTCAGCAGAGAGCGAAACAGCAGAGACCCACTGTCTTCATTCTATCTCATAATCTGAAAGGAGTAAGATGGAAAATATAAGCACAGAGAAGCTATCTGCAGAGTAGATTATCTGATTTGGTACTGTGTTCAAATAAACAAGTTCTTATTCAGAATATGGTTATTAGCTTTGGGAATTGCATTCCAAGGAGGAAAATAAAAAGGGGTTTAGTACCTAGATTAATCATAGAGCATTTCCAAAGATTCAAAATGAGAGAGTCATTTTTAATGCATCTGATAACCACATTGGCTTTGCTGCATCTGTCCCCTCCCCTTCCTGGTGTCTAATGGCCTCCTGCACCACTGTGCTGCAGTGGGTTTGAAGCTGCAACGCGCTTTATTGGACGCTGATTCCATTTAGAAACTAAAAGAGTGAAATTGTTGGCAGACACATCTGGCTAATAATACCTAATACAGGCAGAGAAATTCTTCATCCTTCCTTTGGGTTTATGAGGGGGGAAAGATTGCAGGTTCACACACCCAGAAAGGGTACTCAGGTATCACACACCCTGGTCTCCCTGCAGGCACAGGAGCTGTTGTCACAAACTGCTGTCTGGGTGACACACTGCTTTCTGTCTGGGTGATATACTGCTGTCTGTCTAGGTGACATATGCTGTCTGTCTGGATGATACACTGCTGTCTGTCTGGGTGACACAGTGCTGTCTGTCTGGGTGACACATGCTGTCTGTCTGGGTGACACAGTGCTGTCTCTCTGGGTGACACATGCTGCATGGTTGCAAGCTTGCTCAGTGGCTCAGTGACAGCAAAGAGGACTTCAGACACCAACTGCAACTCATCCTGAAAATCCCCCATTGTGCAGGCTCAGTATGCAAGCTTTGGCTGTTATTACTCTTTTGATTCACTACCTATACCTCACTTCCTCACCAAGGATCTCAAAACATCTTGCAGTGACAAATTTCCAAAAGAAGTCTTCACAGGCATCAGCTTACTGGTACACTCTGCCGCCTCCTCAGAAACAACAGCATCCACACAGAAACTCTCAGTAAGTTTGGGGACAAGGTAAATGCAAGCTGGGGTTCCTGGCCAGCAGCAAGAGATGCTTTGCCAAAGGTCCACGGAACTTCTCTGATCTGGGGGCAGCCTCAGGCCCCACACTCCTGACGTACAGGTGGGAGATCATTCAGAGACCACAAGCTTCACTGTTACTCCCTGTTTCCACAGTGTCTTTCTGCTGGAAAGCTACTGAGAAGGCAGAATGATACAAAAATCTGTTCTGCACTGTTGTTTTCGACGGGCTGGCTTCACGGGCGGGTAACAGACAACCCAGGACTCATGGCTGGGTTGTACGCAGTATCTCTTTATTCATGCAGGCCGCAGCACAATCTAAGCCGAGCTAAGCTAAACTAAACTACCATCTTGTCCTTATAAATATACTAGCCCAGCAGGGTGGGAACAGGGTGGGAACAGGATGCGACGCAGAGAGGGTGGAGAGAAAAGTGACTGGTGAAAATCAGGGTATGACAAGGAGAGGGGGCGGAGCAGGTGAGAATTCTACCACTAAACCACCAATGCCCTGGAGGGAAGGTGGTGCTTGTTAACAGAGGTTATGTAAATAGAATACAGTGTTATGTAAATAGAATGCAGGGGGGATTAAACCAAATGAAACAGAAGGGGTTTTTAAAGCATACCAACACTGCACTTTTTCTGATTTTTTTTTTTTTCCAATAAGATGATCTCTGGAGCTCAGTATCTGCTTAGTCCTACCACTTCCTGTGGTCAGTTTTGCCACTTATAAATAGATACGATAGATGATAGATGCTAGATAAATAGATAGACAGACAGACAGACAGACAGATAGATGAGAGAGAGGTGGGGGAGGCACTACAGTACTACTCCATTACTAGTGAAGCTTCCCCAGTGCTTCTTATGTGGGGACCCAGGTCTTGAACACAGGTCCCTGAGTTTATAATGTGGGTGCTTTACCTGACAAGCCACCTGCCGACCCCAACCTGCACTTTCTGAGTCCTCTGTGCTTTGTCTAACTGAAATCCATGGCAACAATTAAAAAGGCAACAAGCCCCTAGTCAGGTTTAAAGAATAGCGATTTGAAGTACACAGATTCAGGTGGAAACCTACAATCCTCCCCCAACACAGGCAAGTTGAAGGTACAGAAGGGAAGAAGAGGGAGCTCAGGCAAGTGGATGAAGAATGACTTGTGAAATCAAGTTTAAACAATGTTCATCCATCTGTAAAAGATTACTGACTCCACAGACAAAGTAAAAAGGGAAATAACCTTTGTCCCAAATAAAGTTTGTCCCATAGCTGTGAGCCCACAATCTAGAAATTGTAGTGGTCTGGATGACTTTTCAAACAACTGGTGTATATTTAAGATAGACCACTGCACTAAGGTTTCCCTCACTATGGTAGGGGCCAGGCTTGAACCTGGGTCACACACATGGCAAAGCAGCACATTATCCAAGTGACCAATGTTACAGCCCTTGATAATTTCTTAAAACAACTACCTGTGGACCCACTCTAAGGAGACCGGGGATGTCATTTCTCTGCAATGGCTCCTCAGTTCCATTTTAAAGGGCTTCACAGCTGTCAGGTTTTCACAGGTTTTGAAATCTGTCACATCTCTGTGGGTTCATATTAAGTATGTGCAGGGTTGGGTAGGGGAGAATCTAGGTCCCCCAACAGAAGTGGAAGAAACAGAGCGAAGCAGAAATATAAAGATAGTACTTTGAGGAGGTAGGAGGGCAATTTACTACTTGTCACTCTGTAAAGACGGGGAAAAAAAGTAAAAAATATACCCTCCCCAACAAGAAGGGGAAAAAAAAAAAGATCTCACTCTCAGGCAGAATTTGAAAAACAAGATCAGAAGAGAAAACACAGGTAGAACCTGAACTGGAGTTGGTGTATTGCACCAAAGTAAAAGACTATGGGTGGTGAGGTGGGGAGAGTACAAGTCCAAAAAAGGATGACAGAGGGCCAGTGGGGGTTGTATTGTTATGTGGAAAACTGAGAGGTTTTATGCATGTACAAACTATTTATTTACTGTAGACTGTAAAACACTAATCCCCCAATAAAGCAATTTAAAAAAAAAGAAAGACAAAGAAAAAAAAATCACTCAGGTGTCTGGTTAGTCTGTTTTCTTTCTTAGTTGTTGTCTCTCTGCCTCCTATTCCCACCTCTTGATACATGGGAACTGAAAGGAAACTACTAGAAATTCTCACATTGTAAGAGCTCAATAAATGACTCTACAATTCTCAGCACCCAGTGTCTAAGAAAAACCAGGTGAGAATTCCAATGGAAAAGAAATCTACAGAGAGGTTAGTCAGCTTCTGGGGCAGAGTGACAAGAGGCAGAACATTTGCTGGGGGGGTGGGGCTTGGAGCCCCAGTGGAGAGAGCTACCTTCCCAACCAAGTAAGGTGTTTGGGGAATCTTCCTGCAATGCTGCATAAACTCTCAGAGCCACAATCCACAGAGGACGAAGGGAGCCCGCAGCACTGTGGCAAAGTGGTATAGGCATAGCCCGGCACAGGAGGTCCTGAGAGATGACTTCCTGCAGGCTTCAGTGTAAGAGAGGGATTTTCAGAAGGTGAGCAGCTACGAGTCTTGCTAACACACTAGAAAAATCATCTGTCACCACCAGTGGGTGTGGGTGAGTGCTGAGCCATTCTCATGCTGATGTCTAGGCACCTCTGTGACACAGGCAGGGCTGAGAGCAGCCACAGTGGGTTAAGACTAGCATTTCGTGGCCAAGGGCCAAAAAAGACCTGAAGCCACACTGCCTTAGACTGGAGTGACACCAAAAGAGTAACTTTCTGCTCCTGAGCAACCCCCAGCTCTCCAGGCCTACATGCCCTCTCCAGAGCTGCTCTAGAACTTGGAAATTACCGACCCAGACCTATTCATCTGGATTCTTCTTCTAACTATCATGATTTTCAGGTGACATGATAGTATACTTAGAGAACCCCAAGGACTCTATCAAAGAATCTACTGGAAACTGTGGATAAATTCTGTAAAGTAGCAAAATGCAAAATCAACGTGCAGCAGTCGGTGGTATTCCAATACACACATTTGAGGAGTCAGAGAAAAAGGTCATGGAGGAAACCATCCTATTTACAACTGAACCCCCAAAATATGATAACTTGAGTGAATGTAACCAAGGAGATGAAGGCCCTTTGTTGTGATGTAATTAGCATATGGCTGACTAACTGGACTAATTAGCGTACGGGCTGATGATGGGCTGACATCAGGCAAGTCAGGATGGAACTGAAGTGCGTGCATGCAAGGCTGAAGAAGGTCTCTGTTCCTGCAGGTTGGTCCTGCTCTCTGTTCCTGTCTGTTCCTGCTCTCCTCTCTCCCAGCTCCCCACTTTCCTAGATGCTTGTCGACCAGCCATGCAGCTCTTCACTGGAGAGACTGAACACGTGGAGCTGAACTTTCGTTAACTAACTGATGGACTCATGGGCCCACTCCTAGTCTTATCTCTGGAGATAATTGCCTATCTTTATGTACCTAAAATATACCATTTCGTACTGCAGTAATAAACCTTTGTTTGTCTTAAACCCGGTCCAAGTCGAACCCCGTGACCTCCTTTATTACTGCCATATAATAGCCTGAATTGTTCTAAATCCAAGCCAAGCCACCATGCTCCTGCAAAGTCCTTTTATTTTTTAATTACAACAGACCTTGACAATGAGAATGTTAAAAGAAGTAGAAGGTGACACAGCGAAATGGAGGAACGACACTTGATAATGGGTTAGAAGAATAAACTTGATTTAAGTCATCATCTTAGCATCCTTACTCTCCAGTGGGGCTGGCAATGGTCACCACACAAGGAGGGAGGGAAGAGGGGCTGGGCAGTGGTGCACCTGGCTACGTGCACATAGTACAAAGCACAAGGATCCCGGTTTGAACTCCCAGAAGCAGTGAGGCAGGTCTGCAGTTGTCTAACTTTCTCTCTCTCTCTCTCTCTCTCTCTCTCTCTCTCTCTCTCTCTCTCTATATATATATATATATATATATATATATATATATATATATATATATCCCCCTTACCCTCTCAATGTCTCCCTGTCCTATCCAGTAGAAAAATAAATGCCCAGCAGGAGCAGTGGATACATAATGCAGCTACTGAGCCCCAGCAATAACCTTGTCAGCAAAAAAAAAAAAAAAAAAAGAGGGAGGGAAGAAGGAAGTCAAGGAGAAGGCAAGCCCTGGGACCTCCAGGTCTCCCTCCTTCCCAGGGAGTACACTGCTTCCCACAGCAAGTGGGGGCAGGGCTGGGGGTGGTAGCATAGGACACTTTGCTGAGGTCCTTGGGGGCCATGCAGGGAGGACCAGGGCATGTTATACTCTGAATGGGACCCACATTCCCCCAGCTGGGTGTGGAGAGGGGACTGAGTGATGGCAGAGGACCACTGAACTGCTGAATTGTGACGCTGGTCATCACAGCACCCTGTCCTCCTGATTTGGCTTCTCGGAATGGGAAGTGACATTTGGACGCAAAAGCAAACCAGCACTGGGCAGTGGTACACCTGGCAGAGTGCACACAGTCCCATGGTCAAGGACCTGGGCTTAAGGCCTCAGTCCCCACCTGTAAGGGGAGGATTCAGGAGAGGTAGAGTGCTGTAGGTACTGCTCCTTTTCTCTGTCTCTTCTCTCTCCCTCTCTCTCTCTCAAGAGAGGTAGAGTGCTGTAGGTACTGCTCCTTTTCTCTGTCTCTCTCCTCTCTCTCTCTCTCTCTCTCTCTCTCTCTCTCTGACTCTCAAGCTCTATCAGAAAAAAATGGACTCCAGGCACTGAACCCTAGCAATAACACTGATGGCAAAAAGGAACCAGCACAATAAATAAGGAAATTATGTCAAAAGTCAGCTGGGCATCTCAGGTACTAGAGAACTTCTTTCACTTGCCAAGCCCAGCTCAGGTGCCCACTGGCTGGTGAACACTGAGACCATAAGAACAGGGGCCTTTCCCTGGGCTCTCAACATGCCAGCCCAGGAAAATCCCTGAGACGGTGTAGGAGGCAGGATCTCACTGAGGCACGTCCCCATGCCCATACCTCATGCCTGTAGGCTGGCACTTCTCCACACTCCATCACAGGGCCCAGTTTCATCCTGGGAAGCCTCCTCCAGAGGCCATTTCTCAGCATCTGCATTCACACACTGTCCCTGCCACCACAGACAGAGAAAGCATCGAAGTCCCAGATGGCCGGCCCACTTCCCCCTTAACTTCATTCTACTCCAGCGGTGGTGACCGAGAGCCTGCAGACTCATGGAGAATAAGAGCAACCAAAAGAAAAGCAAATGTGCCATCCCTGACAAGCACATGGTACCAAAACTACAGTCCCACCAATGCTGGGGTGTGATCCATTCTATTTGGCTGCAGGTGATCACACAAAAACCTTTCTGGTTCATATTTTATCTGCCCACCACTCTGGGGGAGTAGACAAAGGCAAAAGGACTCCAAAGAACTAGCAGAGTCAGCAAATAAGGAGCCTTTCATGAGCTGTACTGACCTACTGTCCACTGACATGAAATGACACTCAGAAAAGATGTGCCAACACTGAAGTCTCTGCAGAGGGAAGGATGGCTCACTGGTTTCTCCCTCTCGATGGTGTCTGACTCATCTCACCTATTTCCAGTGCTCTCTGCCGGTGAAAGAAGGAAAGCCTAGTCCTCAGAGCAGCTGCCTGCAGGCTGCCCAGGGAAGCAGAGCAGGAGAGCCAAGATCTGACTGCCCTGGGTCAGAGTGGGCCAAGTGCCAGCATGCAGTCACAGGGACATTTTCTCAAGACAGTCTCCCTATCTTCCCGGGGTACCATACCTCCTCATTCCCCTTTGGGTCCACGAAGCTCACTGGTCCCCATCTTTCTTTTTGAGTCTCCTGGAAACTTATAGACTGGTGTTTATCTTCCAAGAGAGGTATAAGCTGAGACAAATAGATGATGGTGATCTCATTACAGTTGTGAGAACTTATTATTCAACATGTTTATTGTGGATAGCTAAGTTCTCTCTCTTTCTCTCTCTCACACACACACACATACACACACACACACACACACCCTAGGAATGTTCATAATTCCCTCAATCTTGCTATGTGTGACAATGGTCTATGTTTGTGATTTTCATGGGGACAGCTTGTGTGCCACAAAGCCAACAACCACATGTCATGTCAGTGTGTACCTGGCATACAGTGTGTGCTTAATAAATGTTTAAGGAACCTTAGAACTAGGTCTCAGATTCATGCAGAGTGCTACTCCTCCTACTGTCAGCACAGAGTTCTATCCACTTTACCTAGGAGTCCACCATACTGGTCTTTCAAGGGTGATCATTACAGATGTATTCGATGGATGATAGGATAAGTTTCCAATTTTAAGACTAAGAAAGGACTGGCTGTCATCAACTAGCAGTTGATAAACATCTCTGGTGGACTCAATTGTGACCCTCACAGAAAACCAACAAGACTCTCAAAGATGTGGTAAGCTTCTACCACTAAGCCCTTGGACAAATAAAATTTGAGAGAATCTTTGAGTCTTAGAATTTGCTTGATCCACATGTTTCAATGACCCCAGAATAGGAAGGTTCTCTGGACAGAAAGGATTGATCCAGTAGGCTTCTATGTAGAGAGAGCCAAGAGGAAAACTAATCACCTGTTTAGCTTCATGGCCAAAGATAAGCAACTCACAGAAATTAGGACAACCACAGGAGGTGATAGTCACAACTCAAAAGGACGTACACGTTTGGTCTTTATATCCAGGTATTGTCCATCGCGTCATAAATCATTCTTGTAAACTCACCACTGTCTGTCTCAGAGTCCTCACCTCTCAACCTGAGATCTTCAAGAGACGCAAACTGGGAATAATTTGAATGGCACTCCTAATGATTGTTACATCTTGTTCCTTGTTTCTTGCCCTCAGCCTGGAGGCTGGGGTGACATCTTTTCCCACCCTCTTCTCCTCCCCAGGACTGGCGTTATGTGTATGTACACACACACACACACACACACACACAGAGAGAGAGAGAGAGAGAGAGAGAGAAAACACACACTCTTTACTGAGAGAGGATTAATTTCCAATTAAGGGAAGGGTGTGTTGGTTTGGCAGAGGTGGGGTGGAGAGAGAGACCAGGGTACAGAAGCTCTTAGAATTAATGACCTCTTTGTCTGGTGAGCTATGAGGAACAAACTGACAAACACTTGAGGAAATGAGAGAGTTGATCTCAGTTCACAATGATGGGTGCACCAGATGGTTTTCAAGGAGTTGTTTTCAGCTACATTTTCAGTTGGGTTCATTAAAATCTAAGATACTTCAGTGTTTAATTTAAACAAATGGGCTCACACAGCAATTAAAAAAAATACTTCAGTAGAGCTTTCCTTCAATGGCTAAAAGGCATTACAAAATTCCTTTGGGCCAAATGGAGTATTCTTTCCTAAGTTAATTGCTCTAAGGCTATAACTGAAAATAGACAGCAAAGGCTACTAATGAATACTACAGAATCTTATCTTCAAATATTCTCCTAGACTGAATATTTATTTTATGCGACATGTTTAATACCCACCGCTCCCACTAACAATAAATGATCTGAACACTCACAAGTCAATTTGTTAGACATTTTGTCTGCTTCTCTTTTCTTCTGCCAGCTGTGTATAAGGCACGATGTTCAGTACATGGGGCCATATTCAGTGCATTTTGTGATTTGGAGTGAAAGAACCAGAAAATCCTGGCATAGAATCTCTAAAGCCCATCCACCATCTCTACCACCAGCCTCTTAGTTTCTGTTAGCCAAAGGTGAATTTGGTTACTCCTAGAAGTTTTTCAGTTTTATTTATTTATTCTTTATTTATTTATTTATTCATTTATTTATTTATTTAGCCTCCGGGGTTATTGCTGTGGCTTGGTGCAGGCACTAAGAATCCACTGCTCCTGGCGGCCATTTTTCCCCCATTTTATTCCCTAGGACAGAAAGAAATTGAGAGAGATGGGGAAGATAGGGAAGAGGAGAGAAAGATAGACACCTGCAGACCTGCTTTGCCACTGTGGAGCTTCCCCCTTTGCAGGTGGGGAGCGGGGGCTCAAACCCGGATCCTTGTGCAGGAAGGCAGGTCTTTGTGCTTAGTACTATGTGCATTTAACCAGTTGCACCACAGCCCAGCCTCCTTTATTTTCTATTGACTCACTAATCTGTACTCTTCTCCAGTCTCACATACATCATTCTTACAGATATTAAGAAATGGATCTTGTGTTCCAGATAAGAACTTGTTCCCAGGCCCCCGGTTTCTACAGCTATTATTCTTAGGGTACCACACGGCTCCCAGCCTCTTTACTATCTTAGCTCTTTTCCTGCACTGAAATCACCCCCACATGGGCAATATTTCAGCAAAAATATGGAGACCCAACCCCAACCTTAGTGCCATTTCAAAGCTGACCTGGCTATTCAGTACCCAAATTCAAAAACTCCCCAGGCCTTTTCCAGAAGAGCTGTTTATAAGCTACGTCTCTCCCCTTTCCATACTTGCTTCATTCGTTTTAAGGGGTTGTGTTTGTCCCTCCACAATGTCATCTGGCTTCAAGTACTCCCATCTTCAAATGTCATCAACTCAACACATTACTGATTTGTCACTTTAGACTCCATTACAAATTTCATATTGAAGCATCCACCTTCTTTTCCCCAAAGAAGATGACTTTGAAAAGATTGACAAGATTTTAAAAATAAATACATAGTGAAAATAGAAAGAAAGAAAGAAAGAAAGAAAGAAAGAGAAAGAAAGAAAGAAAGAAAGAAAGAAAGAAAGAAAGAAAGAAAGAAAGAAAGAAAAAAAGAGAGAAAACAGAAATAAAAGAAGCAGGAAAAAGATAAAGAATGGCTTGACATTACAAAGTTTCCACCAGGTGGCTAACAGTCCACAGATCAATATGGAGAGGGCTGTGTGACAAGCCAGGGATCAAGCCAGCTCTGTTCTTGTCAAACTCATACAGCTTCACAAATGATGGCTCAAAGACACAGCACTGATAACTACTGATTGCCAAACCCAAATTTGTTGACAGGGCTTCACATCTGAGTCCTGGTAGATGGCAGAATCCTTCGTGCCATGTACTCAGCTTTCACCTGTGGGCCTTTGCCCTGCTCTTCAGTCCCAGTTCTGGAACCCTGTCACCCACCTTCACCCAGAAAGGCTTCTCACTGGCCATCAGGAAGGACAGCACTTTCTCCTAGGGTTCTGGCAATGGCCCATCTTTACATGGCCCTCATGCCAACTTCAACCAGCACTGGGCCCCCTTCCTGTGCTGAGCTACTTCTGTTTTTCCATAAAGCCCAAGCATTTTCACCCTGCAAGTCTTCCATGCCAGGCTGAGGCAATTGTTTCCTCCTTTACTCATTTGTAATTTCAATCTTTCAATCAGGATATCTGCAAGCTTACTATTCACATTTTCCTCTGCCCTACTAAATGTCAATTCATTTCCAGACAAAGGACACCAAAGGACAGTTCCCAGTAAGTCATCAAGAAATGTTTATTGAATAGATGGATGGATAGATGAGTATCACTTTTGTGAAAATCTAGACAATTGGTCATGCCATGATGCCAAGGATAAAGAAATCCACTTTAATTTCCTGTCATCTGTGTAGGAAGTATGAATCATCAGCTCCACAACTGAGTATCTTCCCTGCTGGTTGCTGTCCTGGCTGCTGGGGCTCCAGTATTGGGCTGGGGAGAAAGGCCCCTAGTTCTCATGAAGCTAAATGACTAGACACACTCATCATTCCAGAGGATGAAACTGAGTGTTTGGGAAACAAAATACAATGGCAGTGTGACTTGGAGGGAAGATGGTCTGAATTTTAGACTGGCTAATGTAGAAAAAGTCTCTCTGAAGAGATCACACTAGGGAGGAGGGGTCAGGCAGTGGTGCCCCAGGTTAAAAGTACATGGGACTAAGCGCAAGGACTTGTGCAAGGATCCAGGTTCCAGCCCCCGGCTTCCCACTTGCAGGGGTGACACTTCACAAGTGGCAAAGCAGGTCTTAAAGTGTCTCTGTTTCTCTCTTCCTCCCTATCTCCCCTTCACTCTCAACTTTTCTGTCTTATCCAATAAAATGGAAAAAATGGTCATGAGGAGTAGTGGACCGAGGCAGGCACCGAGCCCCAGGAATAACTCTGGAGGCAAGAGAGAGAGAGAAAGAGAGAGAGAGAAAGGAAGAGAGAGAGAGAGAGAGAGAGATATCACATTGGCTCTCATTCCTGGATAACAAAACACAGCACAAACAACTTCAGTCAAAGGAGAACACCTCCACCTACAACATTTTCCACCCCCAGCCAATTGAAGAGACAATATAGACCATTCCAGGAGACATGGGCATGACCCTTGAGGAGAGATGGAAGATGCTTCTTTATCAGAGCCAGGGCTTCACACACACACACACACACACACACACACACACACACACACACACACACACACACACACACAAACGAGGTTGTGACTCCATGCTGCTATTTTACTTCTTCACAGAAAGACAGAGACAGACAAGCATAATAGCAGTGGAGCTTTCTCTAGCGGCAAAGTCCCATGTAGGGCCTGGGCTTGAGCCTGGGTGACATACACAAGGCCACACCAGCCTGGTCAGCTGTCTCACTCACCTGGGGAAAGTGTGTGTGGGACCTATAAGGGCTTCACAGACAGCCAGCTAATGAAAACAGCTTCACTCAGGTGCCTTAATATCACCTTTTCCGGGAGTCGGGCTGTAGCGCAGCGGGTTAAGCGCAGGTGGCACAAAGCACAAGGACCGGCATAAGGATCCCGGTTCAAACCCCGGCTCCCCACCTGCAGGGGAGTCGCTTCACAGGCGGTGAAGCAGGTCTGAAGGTGTCTATCTTTCTCTCCCCCTCTCTGTCTTCCCTTCCTCTCTCCGTTTCTCTCTGTCCTATCCAACAACAACGACAACAACAATAATAACTACAACAATAAAACAACAAGGGCAACAAAAGGGAATAAATAAATAAAATAAAATATTAAAAAATATATATATATCACCTTTTCCAGGTGTGTGCAGGGTGTCTGTGAGTGTTGAGCATGCCCAGATACCCTGATCATGTGCCTCTGACATTCACTCACAGAAGGGAGGGCATTGGACCCCATTCTCTCCAAACACCCAGAGGCAGAATATGGTAGGTAAAGAGTATTTCTAAAGACAAAGCTGGCAAATAACCAAATCCAAGAAAACTGGCACCATTGTTTGCCGTTTGAAGACTCCGGTACTGAAAACATGTCAAATGAGCAAAGACAATCTGGAGGGCTGGGAAGTGGGAGCAATTTGGACAAAACTTTGAAGCAAGACAAGCTCAATTTTAAAAGACAAGAGGATCCTGGATTGCAAAACATTCACTGACTTTAGAAAAGCCATGGGGGTGGGGGAGGGGGGAGGGCTGGCAGGTGACCCATTGGGGAGAGCACACACTTTCCCATGCACAAGGACCTGGGTTCAAACCCTGGGTCACCACAAGGGAGCCCCTGACTGTGGGAGTTTCAGGAGTGGTGGTGCAGTGCTGCGGTCTCTCTCCTCCTCCTCCTCCTCCTCCTCTTCCTCCTCCTCCTCTCTCTCTCTTTCTCTCTCTCTCTCTCTCTCTCTCTCTCTCTCTGTCTCTCTCTGTCTCTCACCCTCTATCTAGAGGAGAGAAAAGAAAATGTCTGCTGGGAGGGGTGGAGTTGTGCAGACCCTGAACCCCAGCACTCACCCTGCAAAAAAGAGAAAAGGCCAAGATTGAGAAAACTCTGTCAATGAACCTGACTCTGCCTTTGATGACACACAAGGATTTCTCGAACCCAGGTGGTCTCAGGCCTACACTAACTCTGCTTGAGACAGATCTGAAAGCCATCTGGTAAATAATAATAATAACAACAATAAGAGACGGTCCTTCTTCAAGTGTTTAATTTCCTTGCATCTGCAAGTCAAGAAGATACTTCCAACCAATATATATGTAAGAGCAGTTAACAGTTGTGAGGAAATGGTGAATAAAATCCTCCTTGAGGGCTGGGTGGTAGTGCAGCGGATTAAGTGAACATGGCAAATCCCAAGGACCAGCGTAAGGATCCTGGTTTGAGCTCCCTGCTCCCCACCTTCAGGGGGTTTGCTTCACAAGTGATGAAGCAGGTCTGCATGTGTCTATCTTTCTCTCCCCCTTTCTGTCTCCCACCACTCTCTCAATTTCTCTGTCCTATCTAACAATAACAACAGCAACAACAACAAGGGCAGGAAAGTGGAAAAAATGGCCTCCGGGAGCAGTGGGTTCATAGTACAGGTACCAAGCCCCAGCAATAACCCTAGAGGCAAAAAACAAAATCCTCCTCTTCCTCCAGTAACCCATTGTTGTGAGTTGCCAACGATGGGACAAGCCAGCATTCATTTCATCAAGGCTAAGTGGACCCAGCTGAGGAATGGGAAACCTTAAAAGAAGACTGGACAGGGGCAGAGCAATAGTGCACCCAACTGAGTGCTCGTTACAGTGTGCAAGGACCTGGGTTTGAGTCCCTGGTTTCCACCTACAGGGGCCTCACAGGTGGTGGAGCAATGCTGCAGGTCTCTCTCTCCTTCTCTTCTCAATTTCTTTCTGTCCTATCAAATAAAAATAGAACAAACAAAAAAAAAAAAGGAAAAAATGGCTGCCAGGAGTGGTGGATTCATAATGCTGGCACCAAACTCCAGTGATAACCGTGGCGGCAATAAAAGAGAGAGAAAGAGAGAGACTGGACAGGGGCCATGAGACGGATCAGTGTGTTTTATCACGGGTGAGGTACCCATTTGATCTTTAGAGCCACATGGGAGCACTGTGGACAGCACCAAGGGAGGTCCACGAAGCACAGACTGATGTTCTGGTGCCCCCTTTATATACCTGCGATAACAACTGGACCGGGGGGCTGGTCGGTGGGACCACAGTGCACAAAGCTGTGGGCTCATTCTGCCACAGCTCATCAAAAAGGATAGAGACCAGGGAGTGGCTTGAATCACCAGTGTTTGCTTTCAAGAAGCACCAGTTGCTGTCTTTCAAAGGCATAAAAAGAGCAAGAAATAGAGCTGAATCTAAGTTGTTAGTTCCATGGCCTGGCTGGCTGCTCCTGGGGTCTCCCAGAACACCTAGAATCTGGGGGTTGCTCATGGCTCAAGACCCCACACACAGTCTGAAATCCAAAGTGGACCCCTTGTCTATAACCACAGTCTACATCAAAGGTGGAAGTGGCAAGTGGACAGAGACCTGTAAAGATTGACAGAACAGGAGGAAGGGAAGAGGTTGCGAAAGAGAGAATGAGTGAAAGAGGGAGTAAAGAAGAATGTGTAGGAGGATAAGAGAAAGGAGAGAAGAAGGAAAAAGAAAAACAGGGTATGGAAGAAAGGGATTGTTAAAGCATCAGTTAAAATGTAGCTGACAAAGGACCATGGACATGAACTTTATTTACAAAAATGAAAATAGAATGTAAGCTGCTGAGGTTTCCAGGAATTCCCTTTCCATCGCCATCCCAAAGGACAATGCCTGGGAGATAGAAGACATTCTTAAATATTTTGCAACTTATGAAAGTTTTGACACCAATTAAAGAATGTCAATATTAGGGTCCAAGACAGGGGTGGGAACCTTTTTTTTTCTATTAAAGATATGGATATTTCATAGAGATGTTTATTTTATTTATTTTTAGTTGTAGCTACATCTAATGTTTAATAGACACACTTCATACTTGTTTCTTTTTTTAATTTTTTTTCTTCTGCCTCCAGTGTTATTGCCAGGGCTTGGTGCCTGCACCACGAATCCACTGCTCTTGGAGGCCACTTTTTTCCTTTTGTTACCCTGGTTGTTTTACCATTGTTGTGGTTATTATTATCATTGTTATTGATGTCATCATTATTGGATAGGACAGAGAGGAATGGACAGAGGAGGGGAAGACAGAGAGGGGGAGAGAAAGATAGATACCTGCAGACCCACTTCACTGCCTGTGAAGCGACTCCCCTGCAGGTGGGGAGCTGGGGGCTCGAACCAGGATCCCTATACCTGTCCTTGCACTTCGCACCACCTACGGTTAACCCACTGCGCTACCACCCGACCCCCATTTTTTAAAATTTGTGATGAATAGTAAGTTACAAGATTGTAATAGTACAGGGTATATTTCCATACCACAGCCACCACCAGAGCTCTGTATCCCTACCCTCCCACCTCCCAAAGAAGAACGGGAGTTCTTACAGTCTTAGAAACAGTTTGCTTGCTTCAGATTTTTTTTCAAGTTCATGTGTGTCAGTTCTCTAGATTCTACATGTGAGTGATACCATCAGGTAGCTCTTTTTTGTCTCTTATTTCTCTAAGCATAATCAACTCCAGTTCATATAAATATTTATAACATCACTCACGGGACATACAAAATCATCAGCTTGAAAATAGGCACTTAACATTGCTGTAAGAAAAAAACTCCCAGGCTGACGGAAGATTGAGTCCTGTCCACAGCTGTCATAGTGATGCTCCTACAGATACTCTATGTCACATGGATGGACACCCCCACCCCAGGTCTAATACATGGGAGCAGTAGAAACATCTCTGTCACATCAACCAACTTTCCTTCACTCTCCCCCTACCCCATAGTGGGCAGGAGTGAGTTTGATCAAGTTTGACCCTTGTGCTCTGTCATTTGAGGACATGGAATGCAACTGGGACCCTCTTGGTGAGAAAACTCAGCTGGGGTCTCCGTTTCTGCTATGATGTCCTCCTGATGAATTTGAAAGAACCTACTCTCTCCCTCCTCACACTCTGTATAGTTTGTCAAATACCTCACCTACCAGATCTCTGAAGGGGGTGAGTCTGGGTTTCAGCAAGAACATACAAAGGGAAAAAAAAAAAAAGATTCAGAGAAACAATCTGGGCAAAAAAAAAAAATCAGAGCAGCATGAAAACACTGCCTTCCTCTGCCCTTTGAGAAGCCAGAATCCAGTATCTTCCAAGTTGAACAAATCAGCCCAGCTTAAGCTACACTGGCTGCCTTCTGTTCTCCAAAATAGATGATGATACTATTTCAGTATTCTCACTCAGAATCTGTTCAGAACAGCCTAGCCAGTGTAGAATCCAAAAACATCTCACTCTCAGATTGCTGTTTTAAATTCCACTCTTACAATGACAGGCCTGGAGAAGGGAAGTAAATGGCACTGTCAGCTCTACTAGCATAAAGAGGCAAGACGCTGGCACAGATAAATCCATAAACTATTTGGGGGGGGGGTTCAACTTCATGCTATTTCATTTTTTTAGGATTAGTACAAACACACTATTCTGGGTGTAAATTATAGAAGAATCTGTGGTTGAACCATCTTGGATAGGTTTATGGGAGGGGATTCACCATAAGGGGCACAGATGAGTCACTGTGTGAGAGCTGGTGAAATACAGAGCTCCCTTCAGCTACCCACCTGAAGGGGGAAGCTTCATGAGTGGTGAGGCACCCACCTTTTCCCTTCTCTCTCTCTCTCTCTCCATCTACTCCTTCCCTCTCAATTTTTCTCTCTCCTGTCAAATAATAGAAAGGAAGAAAAATCAGGGAGAAATGCCAATGGAAGTGGTAGATTCATTGTGCAGACACTGAGCCCCAGTAATAACTCTGCTGGCAGAGAGGGAGTAGGAGAGAGGGAGAGTGAGAGGGAGAAAGAGAGAGAGAAGAGAGGAGAAAAGGCTGTGCCTTCACCCTCCTGTTCCCAGGGGCTGAACATTCAAATGGCAACCAGCCTCCTAGCAATGATCTACTCAAAGGGATCATGTGAGTATGTTCTGGTCATGACCTAGTGACCACGTCCTTCAGACAAGGCAGAAACACAAAAGCAAGGAACTAGGAAGTTCCTGGGTAAGTGCACGTGTTACAGTGCATGAAGACCTGGGTTCAAGCCCCTGCTCCCCACCTGTAGAGGGGGAAGGCTTCTATTGTGGCGAAGTAGTACTGCAGGTGTCTCTGTCTCTCTTCCTTTCTAGTTCTATTCACATCACTTAGTTTTTCTCCATCTCACTGAGAGGCCACAGAAGCTCTCTGCCACTGTGAACACAGGGACAGAGCCCAGGACCCTGTGTATGCCAAGTCACTTTCCCACTCGCTGCAAGAACCTTGCTGGGCCAGCCAGAAAGAATCACTTTACCCTCTGAGTCTCTGCACAGCCCTGGGCTGGGCTCACCCATTCTGCTCCAGGCTGGGGTGACATCCCCCTGCTTCTAAGCTGAGGCCACCTCTGTAGTGAGTGCTGCTTCCCCAACAGTGGCCCTGCCTGTGTCCTCCTTACTGCATCAACCATTGTCCAGTGGGTTAAGGTTAGGGCTGGGGTTCAGGTTAAGGTCAGAGTTCTAATGGAACAATGTCCAATGCTGGTTTGTCTTGAAACAAGTCACCCAAACCTGAGCATCCACTTCTACAGTCTCATTTAAGTGGAGAACAGCTGTGGGGAGAAGTGGGCGTCTGCTTCAGGACATGACAAGGGGACAGTCAAGACACCGCAGCGAGGAGACCTGGACAGTGTGTCATAAGTGAAGACATGGGTCAGGGTGCAGGCTATAGGGTTCCAGGCAAAGTATGGGAGGAGGGGGCAACATCCTGCCCGCAGCTGGCACTGCTACCCCAGGGCCACACTCATGGCAGTGTCATGGAGGAATGCTACCACAAAGGGCACGTGTCCTTCCTTCCTTCCTTCCTTCCTTCCTTCCTTCCTTCCTTCCTTCCTTCCTTTCTCTCATTTATAATTTTTTATTATCATAGAGACAGTCAGAAATCAAGAGGTAAGGAGGAGATAGAGAAGAAGAGAGTCAGAGAGACACCAGAAGCCCTGCTTCACCGCTGGCAAAGTTTCCCCACTGAGGGTGGGGAATGGGGGGGGTTCGAACCTGGGTCCTTATGCAGTGTAACATGTGCACTCAACCAAGTGTGTCACTACCTAGAGCCCCAATGTGCACTTCCTAGAAGCACGTTTACTCCATAAGCAAAGAATCTCCTTCACGTTCTTCCTGCGGAGCAATTGACACCCCTATGCCAGACCGCACTCAAATGACTCATGCTTCTCTACTGACATCTCAACGCAAAAAAAAAAAAGAAGGCTCTAGATTACACAAAGCCCACTTGAAAAGCCTAAAAAAAATGTAATTAAATGTACAAAATGGCTGCATTTGGGCCACTTGGAAAGAGCCCACACTATAATTTCTCTTACAATGAAAGAGTAATGCTATGCTGTAATTTATTTAGAGAATCTAGTATAGCACAGACATGCATATTAAACATTCTGTATTTCATTTCATCAACTAAATGAATAAGTACATTATACCATGCAGGCACAAGTTGAAACATTTCCCCGACTATTCTTTCAACACAATGCTCAAGATTGCAATGGCATCGTGACTGATAAAAATGACAAAGACACTATTAATGAAGTGAATAAAAACAACCACATGAATTATTTATGCAAATAATATTTGCAACTCTACAAATTATATATTGATGCTACTGCGTTCAAGTGCTTATGATTCCAGCCATCCTACATCCCACAATGCCCCCCTTCCAGCTCTATGCTTCATTATTGAATTTCCTTGGACAGTTTTAATTCAGTGGTAGCCACTGAAAACAGCCACAGGGACAAAAACAATTGTGTAAAGGGGGTGTGTTTCAAAATGTGATCTGTATTTTGAAGCAGTGACCCCCATAAACCACAGCTGATGCTAATGTTCTTTAAAACTTCTGCATGAAAGACCCTGTGTGAGGAGATAGGAGTTCCCCGCTCCTTCATCTCCAGAGACTGGTGGTGTGGAGAGTGCTCACGGCTGAGCTGGTTCATGCTTACACCAGGCTGAAGGTCACAGTGAAGACAGGAGAGGCATCTAAGGACCTCTGCCTGGTCTAGAGCCATAGAAGTCTCCTTCTGATGGCCAAAAATGCATGTGGGTGAGCCAGGTGGTGGTGCACCTGGTTAAACACACACACACTCAGTGCACAAAGACCCTGGTGTCTACCTGCGGTGGGGGGAAAGCTTCACAAGTGATGAAGTAGAACAGTAGGTGTCTCTCTGTCTCTCCCACCCCCTCAATTTCTCTGTCTCTATCCAATAATAAATCATTTTTTAAAAAAAGAATGCATGTGAAAGGCTTCAGAATCACGAAATATTGGGGAGAGGACTTTTCCTTCACCTAGAGATCAAATATCTATTCTGAATCTTTTATCTTAACAGGAAACTACCCACCCCACTCCTCTCTCTCTCTCTCTCTCTCTCTCTCTCTCTCTCTCCCTCCCTCCCTCTCTCATACATTCACACACTTACACCTTGGAGCAATTCAGTTGCTGCTTGTAAACTGTGAAGATAATTACTTTCTCTTATTTAACCCCATTTTCCCACCTCTGGAAAAAGCTGCTAAACTATGATGGACTAGACACACATGGACGTGTGAGCTCCTCAAGAGCAGTGGAAGGGGGCTGTGAGAGTACTGCCTTAACTTCCTGAGATCCAAGCATTCCTTTACATTTTTATTTTCCTGAGCCTGACATCTGATATGCAGGTGGATCTAAGTTATTGTCTGGGGAGATGATGTCATGGCTGGAAAAAGGATCAGAAAGCTGGATCAGGGAAGAGAGTAGCTCCCAAATGTGGTAAAGGTGTATTAATATTGTTGACTGTAAACCCCATTAATTTGATCTGATCCAGGGCCCATATTCAGCTTAGGAGCCTATGTGACCTCTGCATCCCTATGGATCTGAGACAACCCCACCAATGTGTCCTGGAGCTCTGATTCCCCAGAACCCCGCCCCACCAGGGAAAGAGAGAGACAGGCTGGGAGTATGGATCAACCTGCCAATGCCCATGTTCAGTGGGGAAGAAATTACAGAAGACAGACCTTCTACCTTCTGCATCCTATAATGACCCTGGGTCCATACTCCCAGAGGGATAAAGAATAGGAAAGATATCAGGGGAGGGGGTGGGATATGGGGCTGTGGTGGTGGGAGTTGTGTGGAGTTGGACTCCTCTTATCCTATGGTTTTTGTCAGTGTTTCCTTTTTATAAATAATACTTTAAAAATATTTTATTTATTTATCTTAATACCAGCGACAGAATAAGAAATAGAGAAAAAGTACCAGAGCACTGCTCAGATCTGGCTTATGATGGGATGGGGCATTGAACCTGGAACCTCAGAGCCTCAGGCATGAGTCTTTTGCAGAACCATTATACTATCTTTCAAGACTGAAATCCAATTTCTTGTGAAAGTTGTGTGTACACTGATTCTCTCAGGTTGTTTGGGCTGATATCACAGGAGGAGGGAAAACAGAAGAAGAAGGAGGAGGAGAAGAAGGAGAAGGAGAAGGAGAAGGAGAAGGAGAAGGAGAAGGAGAAGGAGAAGAAGAGGAGGAGGAGAGGGGGAGGGGAGGGGAGGAGGAGGAGGAGGAGGAGGAGGAGGAGGAGGAGGAGGAGGAGGGAGAAGAAAGCTATGCTCGCAGTCTTCACCAAGCATCACATAAGATAGGAGGAAGGTGAGAGTTTCGGAAACAGGGGTTAAAGGGAAGGGAGTTATAATATATAGCAGAGCCAGGATGCTGATCTCCCAGTGTTTTATACACAGAGGAAGGCCAAGCCAACACAAGACCATACATATCACCAAATAATTTACAGTGGGATAAAATATTATCTAATACTATTAAGTGTAAACCCCATTGATCTGACCTAGGGCCCATGTCTCTTCATATTCAGCACAGGATCCTATGTAACTTCTGTATCCCTGTAGGTTTCGGCTTACATTCCATGGTCTAGTTCTATTCCCAACTCTGACAGCATCTTCCAAGATAATACTCAGCTCCATGTTAGCTGTCGGGAGTAGGCAAAAATTAGTAAAGTCATGGGCCCTTAGAATATACCTAAAATAGACTTCCTAGCTTCTTCCAACATGAAGACCCCAAATCTCATCTGCTATATTCTTACTTATACATTCCTGGTCATTACACATTTTTTTCCTGCTTTATATCTTAATGTTTTTCAGCCACCAAGTAGCAGATGCTACTTGACGCCAACCTAACTTCCCTGGGCAGACGACCTCACCAGTGTGTCCTGGAACCCTACCTCCTCAGATTCCTACCCCACTAGGGAAAACATAAACAGGCTGGGGGTATGGATTGACCTGTTAGTGCCCTTGTCCAGCAGAGAAGCAATTATAGAAGCCAGAACTCCCACCTTCTGCACCCCGTAATGATCCTGGGTCCATGCTCTCAGAGGGATAAAGAACAGGCCAGCTTCCAATGGAGGGGATGGGATACAGAACTCTGACTGTGGGAATTGTGTGGAAGTGAACCCCTTTTATCCCACAATATTATTGATCATTATTAAATCACTAATAAAAAAAAAGGAACAAGAAAAAGAAAAAAATATTGTCTAATAAGAATATGAAATGCGGACATGGAAAACTCTGCATGACTTCTGATTGACCACACAAATTTGTCTTCTCCTCTTTGGTCAGTCCCACTAAAAAAGAATTAAGGGAGTCGGGCTGTAGTGCAGCGGGTTAAGCGCAGGTGGCGCAAAGCGCAAGGACCGGCATAAGGATCCCGGTTCGAGCCTCTGGCTCCCCACCTGCAGGGGGGTCACTTCACACACCTGTGAAGTAGGTCTGCAGGTGTCTATCTTTCTCTCCCCCTCTCTGTCTTCCTCTCCTCTCTCCATTTCTCTCTGTCCTATCCAACAATGACGATGATGACAACAACAACAAAAAAAATAAGGGCAACAAAAGAGAATAAATAAATAAAATAAATATTTAAAAAAAAGAATTAAGAGGCTCAACATGGCATGAATCCATGATAATTCTGTATTTTAAATCCAAGGGAGCAATTAAGAGAGTGGATTTAGTAAGAAGATAAGTGGTTGCTGGTGAAATAGTCTATGGAGTTGAAAGCCAGTATATGGAGCAGCCAATTCCTAATTCCTACTTCGTATTCATCCCTTCTGCCAGCTTTCTCCTTCATTCATCTTCTTATTTTTTAATATTTATTTATTTATTTATTTATTCCCTTTTGTTACCTTTGTTGTTTTATTGTTGTAGTTGTCATTGTTGGATAGGACAGAGAGAATTGGAGAGAGGAGGGGAAGACAGAGAGGGGAAGAGAAAGACACACATCTGCAGACCTGTTTCACCGCCTGTGAAGCGATTCCCCTGCAGGTGGGGAGCTGGGGGCTCAAACCAGGATCCTTACACTGGTCCTTGTGCTTTGTGTCACGTGCCCTTAACCCGCTGTGCTACCGCCCGACTCCCTTATTCATCTTCTTTACTGCCCCTTTGCCCTAGAATCCACTCTCACCAGAAAAAAAAAATGTAGCAATCTTTTGTAAAGAAACTGAAATCCTCAGATAAACAGAGTTCACATTCAGAGCCCCACCTCCTTAGTCATAAAGGCAAGGCCCACAAGAGCATCCCCAAGCTGCTGGTGGAGGCTCAGCTGCTGTTTTTGAGTGGACAGTCACATCCTACCAGAGAAACAGGGAAAGCCCACAGGAGAACAAGCACCACTGGGTGTAGGCAGCTGAGATGGCCCTGATGGAAAGATACATAGAGAAACAGGCTGCAGAAAAGAACTTCAAAGACCGAGTCAGGGTATGTGTTCATAAAGCAGAAATAAATAGGTAAATAAGAGAAGAACATCTTGATCACTGAAAGTTTTAAGTTGTCCATGTTAAGAGATGAGGAGTGAGGGGCCCGGGTGGTGGCACATCCCATTAAGCTCACATAGTACTAAGTGCAGGGATTTGTGCAAGGACCCAGGTTTGAGCTCCTACTCTCCACCTGCAGCGGGGACGCTGCACAAGCAGAGGAAGCAGGTCTGCACATGTCTTTCTCTCTCCTGCTCTACCTCTTCCTCTCATCTCAATTTCTCTCTGTCCTAGCCAATAAAATGGGAGGGGAGAGGAAAAGTGTCCACCAGGAGCAGTGGTGTGTAGGGCCATCACCGAGTCCCAGCGATAACCCTGGAGGCAAAAAAAATAAGAAAACTAATTAAATAATTGAGACGAAGAGTTGGAAAATATTCCAATATCTCAGAAAAGTCTGGCTCAATTATAAACTTGGAGCTCATCACAAAACATGCCCTTCTGTGTGAAAGCAGAGAGGGAAACTGGCCCTCTCTGAAGGACTGGGAATCAGAGAGGGTTAGAAATTGCATTCTTTTCAGGGATACCCAGATATCTCAGCATTACAGCACCAGACATGCATGCCTGAAGCTCCAGAGGACTCAGGTTCAATCCCAGTCACAACTGGATGCCAGCAAGGCGTGGCGCTATAGTTTAGAGCTCTCATGTAAAAATCAATATGGAGTCTTATGGATAACAAAAGGACCCTTATTGACATCAACTAATATAAGCTCTCTGCAGTCTAAGTCAAAGCCTCAGCAGCTAGGGAATCCCTGGCATACTACAGACACAGATACTACTACCTACTGACTATTTTAAGAGGTGCTGGTATGAACACTTTCTCATCACAACGGTGAACACTTTTTCATCACAACGGTGAACACTTTCATATTTCTCAAGGAAGATAATGATCCCTATTAACACACTACTTATTAATATTGATGTAATTAATTATTATCAAGGCCATTTACATAGCAGCTCATATAACAGCCATAGAGATAGCTATTTCATACTACAATAATGCTAGCTGCACAAGAGGAGCCTAACAACATCTGACAGAGTCAGCGAAGCACACAGTGCAGGGAACAGTCCCCACTGAATGAAGAGTCTCCATCAGGAAGTACCTCCTGAAAAAGCCAGGGAGTAGTCAATCATATGCTTCTAGAATGGACCAACATGGCAGGGGGTTGGTCAGTGATGCACCCAATTGAGCACAGGTTACCATGTACAGGAACCTGGGTTCAAGCCCCCTGGTCCCCACCTGCAGGGGAAAGCTTTATGAGTAGTAGAGCAGTACTGTTCATATATATATATGGCAAGAAGAGAGGAGAAGGAAAGGGGGCAAGGGGAAGGGAGGAGAAGAATGACCACCACGGGTGGTGGAGTCCTGTAGACACCAAGTCCCAGTGATAATCCCAAGAATGAAGCCGAGAGAGGACACGGCAGCACACTTCACCATAATGCAGCTTCCACACTGCAGGCATTATCCTGTGGTGGCCAGAGCTGGAACCAGGGTCCTCACACTTGATAACAGGGTAAACCACCACCCATCCCTCTTTATCAATATATTTGACCAAACAAAGGTGAACACTAAAATGGGAGCAAGTCTACATTACTACTCATGTATGTACACACACACACACACACACACACACACACACACACACACACACACACACACACACACACACATTCCTGAAGACTTATAAGGACTGTGTCACCATTGCAGAGAGCAGCACCAATCAGCCCTGTGACTGTGTGATCTGTCTCTTGCACCTGGCGTGAACGACATGATGTCTGGATGGCATGGAATCATCTAGGCGGGGATTCTGGTAGAGAGGAAGACCTGCAGTTATCACCAAAACAGCGTTTTCCTGAGGCATCCAGCCAAGATCTCCGTCCCAATAAATCACAGAACAGAAACAGCCAACTGGGCATTTCTAGGTCACTGACTTGGTACGGGGCCAAACACATTTTTTCAAGTCACCATCTCTGCCAGAGGAACTATCTGCAGATTCTAATGGTGCACTGAAGCTCTTGAAACTGACAAATGACACTGAAAAGGAAAACAGTGATGCTAAAGGTCATAAAGGATGATTTTCTGAAACTCACAACTAAATAATGTGAAAGTGGGGGGCTGGGTGGTAGCACATGTTACAATCCACAAGGACCCTGGTTCAAGCCCCTGGTCCCTACCTGCAGAGGGCAAAGCTTCATGAGTGGTGACACAGTGCTGCAGGTGTCTCTCTCTCATTCTCTATCTCCCTCTTCCATCTCAATTTCTCTCTGTCTCTTTCCAATAAATAATAAATAGATATAATCTTTAAAAATAAATAAGTAAATGATGTGAAAGTGCAACAGACTGAAATGGTTTTTCTTTGAAGACCTGGAGGCCCAAAGGAGAAATCGAGAATGTACGGCTCTCCAAGACAGAGAGAAGAGAGGGCTTAGAGGAGCAGAAAGGAGGTAGATCCCTGACCTCCTAACAGACCTGGGAAACTGCTGTTCTGAGTTCTATGAGAAATGGTATTAGTGTTGGAACCATGCATCCTTCCATATTAGGATGCTATGGAAAGTCTCATGAAGAAAAAAGCGGACTTTACAAAGGAGTCAGAAGAAGGGAGGGGCACTACGTGATGGGGGGGTGTCTTACTCCAGACAAGGGAGCAGGATGACAGCTTGCTAGAGGTGGAATGTACCCTCCTGACAACAATCATAGCAGTTAATAGTCATATCAGTGAACACTTCCTCATAAATTGATACCAAAGTGTGTATGGGGGAATTATTATTTTATATTGTATAAACTGGGAAATGTTCAGTTTCATGAAGGGTGGGAGCAGGGATAGCTGAATTTTGTACAGACTTAAGAAAAACTACAAGCTCAGACTAACAGGTAATGAGAGGACACATAGACTCCTGTGCTAAATATGAATACATATGGATCCTGGGTCAGATTGATGGGGTAAACAGTTAGTGGTATTTATATACTTTCCTCATGTTTGGGAAAGCTGCCTTAACCCAGCTTTCTAGCCCTATTCTCAACACCATCTTCCCAGACTATTTTTAGTCGACCTGCATGTTAGCTGTCAGGCTTAGGCACAAATTACTAAAGTCATGGGTCCTTTGGAACATACCTAAAATAGTCTTCCTTGCTCCTTTCCACCTGAAGACTCCTAATTTCATCTGTTCTATTCCTAACTTTGGGCTCCTGTTTATTAATTATTTTTTCCTTGCTTTACATCTTACTACCTTTCAGCCACCAAATCACAGATGTTACTATGATTTCATCTTGACTTCACTGAGCAGATGACCTCACCAGTGTGTCCTGGAACTTCATCTCTCCAGAGCCCTACCCGACTAGGGAAAGACATAAACAGGCTGGGAGTGTGGACTGGCTTGTCAGTGCCCATGTCCAGAGGAGAAGCAATTACAGAAACCAGAACTCCCACCTTCTGCACCCCATAAAGAATTTTGGTCCATACTCCCAGAAGGATTAAAAAGAAAAAAAAAGGAAGTTTCCAAAGGAGGGGGTGGTACACAAAATTCTGATGGTGGGAATTATATGGAATTATACACCTCTTATCCTACAATCTTGTTAATCATTATTAAATCTCTGGTAACTTTTTTTGCCTCCAAGGTTATGGCTGGGGCTTGGTGCCTGCACTACGAATCCACTGCTCCTGGAGGCCGTCTTTTTTCTATTGTTGTTTTTTTTTCTGTTATTGTTGTTGGATAGGACAGAGAAAAATTGAGAGAGGAAAGTAAGACAGAGAGGGGGAGAGAAAGACAGACACCTACAGACCTGCTTCATGGCTTGTAAAGTAACTCCCTCTGCAGGTGGGGAGCTGGGGACTTAAATGGAAATCCTTGCACCAGTTCCTGTGCTTTGCATTATGTGCACTTAGCCTGGTGTGCTACTGCCCGGCCCCCACTAATAATTTTTTAATTAAAATAAAAAAAAATAAATAAATATATCACCTGACCAAAATTCACTTAACATCCTATGTTTCAGAAGAAGGAGCTGAGAAACCAGTCTTCAGAAATGTTGCCTAGATCTTTTTCTCTTTCTCTGCAAAAAATAGAACTTACCCATGATTTCTTGCTTTATTTTTGGGGGGGGCAGGGTGTGGAGAGATGAGGAATAGAGAAGCAGTTTGGCAGCCCAAGTGAACACAGGAAAAAGCCAAGTGTATCACTAGAGGAAGTGACCCCCATCCCCCCCAAAAAAAATCCTTCACTCAAGCCAGTCTCAGACTTTGGTGCTAACACTTCAGAAATGAGCATCACCACTGATTGTTCCTGCTCACTGGGGAACCAAGCGGCTCAAGGACTCAGCAAAGGGAAGTATACTCAGTGCCAGACAAAGGGTTAGGACCATCTAGGAGACATGGGGCTCCTGCACCTGGGACCAAGAAGCAGAGGAAGCGGAGCCCCCATGCATCCAGGGAGCACAAATCCAACACAATGGAAAGGTGCTCATGAGACAGGGACTCCCACCCACTCACTAAACTACTACGAGTCACAGAAACCTTCTGCTGCCAAGGAAACACCAGTGCTTATGTCCTGGACAAGTGCTTCAAGTCCCAGGGGCCACAGATGCACAGATGTGGGGCTGCACAGGAATGCAAACAGAAGAACCTTCCAGAACCAAACACTAGAGTCTTGATCTTCTCTCATCTCTCAAAGACTCAGGTTAAAGAGCAATTGCTTAAAATGTTTACTTATTTTTAATTTGATAGAACAAAAAGAAACTGAGAAGGGAAGAGGAAGCGGGGTGGGGGGAGAGATAGACACCTGCAGACTGACTTCCCATGTCCTGAAGTTTCTCCCTTGCAGGTGGGGACCAGGGACTTGAACCCAGGTCCTGCGCATGGTAATGTGTGCTTACCCAAGTGGGCTAGCTATTGTCTGGCTCCTAAAAAGCATTTTTTAATTCATTAACTGAAAAATAAATGGAGGAAAGGCAAGAGAAATTCACAGCCTGTACCAACCATTCATGACTTTTCATGGCAAAATATACACTGTAAACAAAAACACAACATCTAGAAACGGGAGTATCACCTGGGGGAGCAAACAGAGATTTAATATTTGTTCTGACTCAGTTAGTTTCATGTGGCACCAGACACGACCCAGCACCACATGAAGTATGTCCATTCACACAGCTGGTTTAGACACGCAGCACTATAGTTCCCGAAGCTCTGTATCTGCCTTGTCCATCTCATGAGAACCTCTTATAATACACATTACTGCAGAAGCTCTGTGACACAACCATTTTGCCCTATGTCTTCATATCTGCTTCTACAGGTAGTTGTCGAAGGTGGCTTAAACACCAAGGAAAGTTGCTCTCCTCCATGATGTTTTTGGGAATAGGACCTAGGCTGGGAGTGAGAGTGTTTTGCAGACAACTATCATGGTGAGATAAGAAACTATACCAATGTGTCAACAACTGAGTAAAAACCATTAACTGACCCCACCCCATTAAAATGTTTTTATCTTACAAACAAAAAAATCGATTTTTTGAAAAAAAAAATCCATGCATCTGATGTATAATAAACCATTTTGTAGCATTCTTCAAGGAATATGTCAAAGCAAAAAGTAGGAATTTCCTTTATGGTCCTCCACGTAAGTCTAGATCCTTGGTAATATATGTTGTCCCAAATGTTTCCTTTCTCCTTGCCCAAATTCCAAAACTGAGCAAAAACTGCCAGTTTGATTGCTGAGGGAGTACTCACCTCTACTATGTTAATAGATGAAGTCAAATTCTATTTTTAGCATGATTCTTTTCAAATATCATTGAAACCTGAAACAGTTATATCTAAAAGTAGCCTTAAAGATATTGAATTGATTCCTTTTATGATTTCATTATTTCTTAAGATTTGCTTGTTTTATGGGAGAGAGGGAGATATATATATGTATATATATATATATATATATATATATATAGAGAGAGAGAGAGAGAGAGAGAGAGAGAGAGACTAAAGCACCACTCTTACAAGGGCTGGGATGGATGCTTGGTTGTTTCATACATAACAGGCATGCATTTTACCCACTGAGCACCTCATTGGTCACTCTTGATTTGAATGCAAACTCTAAAAAAAGGAATATTCTAAGAAAGTCACCTCAGCTGTGCAGAACCTGAACAAAACAGGATTTCTGTGCCTTCTGGCTTGGATTTGAAGTAATGACTTGGTAATAACCACCTGCCTCTCCTTAAAATAGCCACTAAGTGATGCTCTTTGGTATATTTTGGAACCTTAACTATATTTCACAGTGATAGTGCTTTAAAAGATTACCAGCTTTGATTCTAATGAAGTTGAATGTGCCAGTGGGTCAAATAAGGGATATTGTTCAGTATTTTCCTTAAGGTCTGCATTTACAGTCCTGGAAAAGCTATGCAAGATTACCTAAGTTAATGCAAGTGTTCCTTTACCTTTCTTTTTGTCTTTAAGTTCAATAGCCACCTTCAAATGGTAAGCTGTCCAAGATTAATGAAATAAGCATCCTCTCAGAACAGACAATCAAGCAACATAAATGGAAGACTCACAAAGAAGTTATTACCTTAAGCAGTGGATTAGGGAGAAATAGAAAGAAGATGTGGTAAGGAATATCCTATATTGGGAAATGGGCCATCTGATTCTAGGATGACTAACTACATGTCATTGACTCCAAAGTGGGCATTAAACCTCTCTTGGTCTTGAAAGAACCTGCAAAAAATAAAGAACATGCACTTTCCAAGATTCCTTCACATCTTTAGAAGACTGTGATTCTAAGTATATTGCAATTTGGTCTTAGGAAGGTCTTAAAAAGTGTTTCTCTCTCCAATTAAAAATGTTCTGTCATCATTTGTCTGGCAGCCTGCTCCAACATTCCAGACAGGAGATAGGAGGGAGTGTGACAAGGCTTATGTAGATGCTATTCCCATCCTCTCGCTCCCCTGATCTTGCCAGGAGCCAGTTCAGTCCCAGAATGCTTCACAGAGAAAAAAAAAAAAAGTGTCCTTCCCACTAAAGTTCTACAAGAGGAATCTGCATGTAAAGTGTAAGGGTGCAGCTGATCTGAACCGAGATATATAAAATCACCTCTAATCTTACTCTACCATTCATTTGGGCCTCAGTTCAGTCCGAAGGATAAAAAAAAATTTTTAAAAAATGGCATGCTGGCAGATGCTATGAAATCCAAGTAGGGTAATATTTTTAAACTGGAAGAAGAGGTAGACGAGAGAACAGGCGTCTACCACCTTGGAATCTTGGTGAGACGTGTAGCACCCTATACGTCACCACTAGATCATGTGTCTGTCTAGCTGCAACTTGTTCTCAGGTGTTCAAATATATCTACTTACGAATGATGATGACAGAGCAGTTACCAACATTTAAATTCAGTAAATTTCAAACCAATAAAAATGTGATATTTGGGAGAAGTTCAAATCCCAATCAATCATCATTCAGTATATAAACTAGTTATTTGAATTCCTAGTATTTACCTCCTCAGGTAGATATTAGGAGCACAAGGACCCACACAAGGATCTCAGTTTGAGCCCCCGGTGCCCTACCTGCAGTGGGGTTGCTTCACAAGCAGTGAAGTAGGTCTGCAGGTGTCAGTCTTTCTCTCTCGCTCTCTATCTTCTCCTCGCTCAATTTCTCTCTGTTTTATCCAATAAAATGGAAAAAAGGGCTGCCAGGAGCAGTGAATTCAAAGTATAGGTACCGAGCCCTAACAATAACCTGGAGGCAAAAAAAAAAATCCATAAATCAACATTTTCTCAGTAAAGTGATATTGGAATTGAAAAAAAAAACAACTCAAGTATTTATTAAATGACACCTTTCATTTAAGTACTTAGGCCAGGCAGACTACATTATCATGTTTGGTCATTATAACTCCAACAGATGCTGTGTAAATAAAGAAAATTCAGTGGTTCAGGAGGTGGCACAATGGATTCTCAAGCATGAGGTCCCAAGTTTAATCCCCAGCAGCACATGTAGCAGAGTGATATCTGGTTCTTTCTCTCTCTCCTCCTATCTTTCTCATTAATAAATAAAATCTTTTTTAAAAAAGAAAAAAAATTCATCTTAAACTATGACATTTTTAATGTTTTTTTGTGTGTGTGCCCAAAGAAAGAAGGCAATAGGGAATCATATTAGCTCTTCAACATGGGTTCCAGTATAGCATGTTTTATTAAATTAGAATAAAAATTGGCTTATATTCTCAGAGGATACTTTTACTGAATATAGAATTAAGGTTTGCTAGTAGTTGTACTCCCTTCTAGAAATTAAATTTTTTTCCACTTTCTCTTGGCCTTCACAGCCTCAAGTGAGAATCACCTGAATCTCTCACACACACACACACACACACACACACACACACACACACACACACACACACACACACATTTTCCTGTCAGACTTTTTAGTATTTTCTCTTCATTAACTACAGTAATTTAACAATTATGTGTTTTGGTGTGTGTCCTTGCATTTATCTAATTTGGTTTTCATTGAGCCTTAAAAAACCTATAAATTCTGCTATAATCTTGCCTTTAAGTTCCTGATTATTAAACAATTTGTTATGCTTTATCTCTTAATGCTTTTCAGCCACCAAGTTGCAGATGCTACCATGACTCCAGTCTAACTTCTCTGGGCAAACAACCTCACCAGTGTGTTGGAGAACCTCACCTCCCCAGAGCCCTACCCCACTAGGGAAAGATAGAAATGGTCTGTGAATCGACCCATCAGTGCCCATGTCCATCAGAGAAGCAATTACAGAAGCCAGAACTTCTACCTTTTGTACCCCATATAGAACTTTGGTCCTACTCCCAGAGGGATAAAGATAGACCTACTAGCTTTTTCCAAAATGGAGACCACAAATCTCATCTGCTATATTCTTGCCTTTAGGGTCCTGATTATTGAACATTTTTTTCTGTTTTATATATTAATGCCTTTTCAGTCACCAAGTTGCAGATGTTAACATACACCAACCTGACTTCCTTGGGCAGACAACCTCACCAATGTGTCCTGGAGCCCCACCTCTGTAGAGACCTGCCCCACTAAGGAAAGAGAGAGACAGGCTGGGAGTATGTATCGATCTGCCAACATCCATGTTCATTGGAGAAGCAATTACAGAAGCCAGCCCTTCTACCTTCTGCACCCCATAATGATCCTGGGTCCATGCTCCCAGAGGGGTAAAGAATAGGAAAGCTACCCCACCTGCAGGGGGAAAGCTTCATGAGTGGTGAAGCATGGCTGCAGGTGTCTCTCTGTCCCTCTCCCTCTCCTCTCAATTTCCCTCTGTATCTATCCAAAAAAAAAAAAAAAGAAATAAAGTAAAAAATGAAAAAAAATTTTTTAAAGAATAGGAAAGCTTTCAAGGGAGGGAATAGGATATGGAGGTCTGGCAGTGGGAATTTTGTGGAACTGTAACACTCTTATCCTATGCTCTTGACAATATTTCCATTTTATAAATAAATTAAAAATTAAAAAAATCAGAAGAAGCTTCTAATGAAGGGGATGGGATATGGAACTCTGTGTAGATTTTTGCCCTGCTATGTTGTAGAGACTCTAGATTCTATTATATTTCTTTTAAGAGAGTTGGTGCTTATTTTAGGTAATTAACTTAATGACAAAACTTATGCTTCTTATGGCAGCTAATTAACCAGTTAGATATCATTTCAGTTCCTTTATCATTATTTAGCTGAGTCTTACACTGAAGTAGGCATGCCTCAGGAGTCAATGAGACCCTTGGCCAGAGTTCAGAATTACAGCCTGGGGATCTTTTTTTCTGACCTGTTAGTCCCCCTCTTCCTCTCAGATAGCTCTGGTTACTCCAGCCTCTATCTTCTTGCAAATCAGACAATGACAACAGCAGTTTTTATCTGAGTTTCAGCTGACCCATACAAAGAAACAACAGCAGGCTGCTTCTAAGCCAAAGTTATAAAAAATGGATAACTCCACATTCTTTGAATGATTTAATACTTCACAATATACACATGCCAGTTTTCATTCTCAAAACCATTCAGTTAACTGTTGTGTTGTATTTTCCTCTCCATTTATAATTGCTATCGATGGAAGGTTATTCTATCATAATAGAAGTAGAAAATACCAACATCTCAATCTAAAAATTCAATGTGTATATTTTTAATTATGTATGAAGATCCACTTACTATATATAAGCTGCCAAACCCTTCATTTTACTCAACCCCTACAAAAGCCATATGAAAAGGCATCATCTGTTGTACATTTTAAGCCAACCACTTATTCTTCAGCTATGTCTGCTCTCTCCTTAGTCAGTCATGAGTCCTAAGTACAGCATGTGCCCTGCTGGTAAACTAGGAAACTTCTGGCAGCTGAGACACAGTACTGAATCACAGCAAGGGGATAAGATATTCCCAATTCTTCTGACTCTGTCAAGGAACAAGTCTCAGTTTGTTGCTAATATGCCTTTAGCACCTTTCTAATAGTGACTAATTTCCAGACAAAACAGGCCCCATGTGAAGATTCTAGCTCAAACTGAATAGCATTATTTTGATTTCCCTCAATGCATTTTTAGAGTTGCTCTCCCATTTGCAGAGATACTCTTTTCCACTTGTGATCATGATATAAGGTCTAATTTTAAAATAAAAATCCACAAAAAGTGAATTGGTTTAAAAATAATCAGTGGTAGTATAGATCATCTAGAGATAAGACGGAAGGGTTTCTAGTACTATAGATCATTCTGGTCACTCATAATATATCTTACCCTCTCTCAAAACCTCAGTAGCTTAACCCAACAGAATTCATTTCTTACTTATGGATATTCTAGTTGGATGTTTCTCATTTGTGGTGGTTTCCTTTTATCCTCAATATTATTTTACTGGGGGGTTAATGTTTGCTGTATTTCATTTCAGGACTATGAATGGCATTCCCTAGCTTCATCAGTGCACATGGATATAGATAGACTCACTGTGCATTTGGTCAGCAGTGGTGGGGGAGAGAGGAGAGAAAGCGTGATTGACAGTATACAGTATTTTTACTGCCAACCTTCTGCCTGTCCTTCTGCCCTTATCTCACTGCCTCTCACCTAATCTATCACCACAGCCAACCATTAGACTAGCCAAGAAATTGGTCTTGCCCAGGAAAAATAGTTTGGGATGTTGGTGAGTACAAAGTTTGGGGACTTGCGCTAACTTTGGGAACACTCTTTACCAGGCTATATTCCCTAAAGCAGAGAGGAGTAGGGGTTGGATAATGGTTCACTTGATTGAGAGCACACATCATCATGCTCAGAGACCCAGATTCAATCCCCAGGTCCCCACCTACAGGGAGAAGCTTTAAGAGCAGTGGAGCAGAGCTGCAGGCATCCCCCCCCCCCCGGTGTGTGTGTGTGTGTGTGTGTGTGTGTGTGTGTGTGTGTGTGTGTGTGTGGTGTGTGTGGTATGGTGTGTGTGTGTGTGTGTGTGTGTGGTGTGTGGTATGGTGTGTGTGTGTGTGTGTGTGTGTGTGTCCTCTCATCAAAAAGAAGGAAAAGGGGTAAAAATCTGCCAGGAACAGTAGAGTCCTGCAGGCACTGAGCCCCCAGAAATAACCCTGGTGCTGAAAACAAACAATTAGTAATAAATCTAGGGAGGCAGAGAGTCCTCTTATCTCAGGGTCCCATTCTTATTGGAGGGATGACTCTCTCTGGTCATTGGCTCCCAGGGGTAGGAGGAAAACAGCAGGCAACCTTCAGAGGTGACAGGCCAGGCCAGCAGCCCCTCCCTTTCTTCTGCCTAGAAAGAAAGGCTGGGCCTTTCTTCTGCCTAGACCCCACCTGCCCTTCCTTCCTGGGAGTTCTGCAGTCATTGCCTACAGATTCCAGTCTGCTCACCTCACCAGCAAGTCTTCACTTTCTGAGAATCCAGTTAGTGAAGCTAAGAAAATGTCTAATGCTCCTGCTAACTGAAGGCTCTTCCTCCATCCCTCTGGGGAAAGCAAGTGAGCGTGAGGTTCTGGCCTCCTGGGACCCCACAAGGCCACTCCCAGTCCTTGTGGGCAGGGTGTAGCCCTGCAGCTCCTGGCCTGCTTCCACTGGGCATCATCCTCCTATAAGGATGTCGGTATTCCTTTGCTTCTCACTTGACAGAGATCCTAGCTCAGGGCTTGAGTCTCTGTAACAGGATGGAATTCAAATTTCCCACTGGTTACCACTAAGATACTAGCTCGGCGACATCAGCCAGAAAGAGAGGAACAAATGAATATTGGATGACTGGACCCATGGGGGAACTTAAGGGACAAGGGCAGAAAAGGACAGCACTAAAGGGAGCCTGATTGGGTGGGGTGGACCAAAGCAAAGGACTCTGGAGAGGGAGGGCAGGGAGAGCTTTGGTGGGGGGGGGGGTGTTGGGGTCCTGGTGCAAGATGGTGGGAAAGGACCTAAGTTGGGGTGAGAATGTATTGCAGACACCTGTCATGGGGAGATGAGAGATTATGCCCATGTTTTAGCAACTGTAAACCACTAAACCCCCCAATAAAGTAAAAAAAAAATAGCAACTATTAAAAATATGTTTTATTTATTTTTAATTTAGGATCTATACACAGATCACATTTTATACTTTCATTAGCATTCTTATTTCTTATCAATTAAAATATGTTTTATTTGTTTCTTATTTTTTTTAACCAAAGCACTAATTTCTGGCTTATGGTGGTGCAGGGAGTTGAACCTGGGACTTTGGAGCCTCTCAGGCATGAGAGTCTCTTTGCATAACCATTATGCTACTTACCCTCACCCTGTATTTATTATTTTTTAATATTTTTATTATTTTTTTGATAGAGACAGAGAGAAATCAAGAGAAAAGGGGAGGAGGAGAGAGATACATGCAGCCTTACCTAACCACTAACGAAGCTTTCCCTGTACAGGTGGGGAGCAAGGGTTTGAACCCAGGTCCTAATCCCTGTGCTCATATGTTAATATCGTAAGTTTTCTGCTCTTCCACCACGTTAGCTATTCAAAGCTAGTCAGAAATCCCACCCCTGACGTGTATACATTTCACTACAACCCTCGTCCCCCCTAGGCTATTAGTAACAATGCTGGGTATCCAGACAGAACTATCACTTGGTGCCCTTCTCAATGTGTGCTCTGTGGGCCCGCCCTCTGGCACCTCCCCTTTCTAAAAGGGGAGAGGTTGGAGGCGGGAGGAGGACCAGACAAGTTGAGAGAGACTGTACTGCATTCCATTTCAAGACTGAGAACAGCTCCTCTCCTCTCCACTTTGACTCTTCAGCATCTGGAGAGAGGAAAACACCCTTGGAGGGAGGGAGGGAGGGAGAGAGAGAGAGAGAGAGAGAGAGAGAGAGAAAATATTGAGTTTAACACATACTATATTTTTAAAGACCAATTGGCTTGTTTATGCTAGTAAACATGACATTAGGAGAGGTGGGGGAGGGAGAGGGAGAGGGAGACAGAGAGAGACACACACACAAAGAAAAAACACATCACTCCAATTCTCCAATTACGGAGTGCCAGGGATTGAACCTGGGGCCTCCTGCATGTAAGTCCTGTGCTCTTCCACAGCAACACCTCCCCATCACTGAACATGGGCCTTTCCTCCTCATTCTCACCTCAGTGTCCACACAGAAGTAAAACAATGAGGAAAAGAGGGGCAGCTTCCTGCTGCAGGCATAATGGTGCTGACATGAGTTGCTGGCTTCTTCCAAATCTCTGAGCACAGCCCACTGGCCAGCAAATCCTGTCAGGGCAGCACCTGGGAACACCAGGATTATAAAGCTTAGGGGAAGGCTGCTTAAAACATTCCCTCTCAAATGGCCCTTTTCCACTTTTTGATAGAGGGGGAGAGACGGGGGGGGGGGGGGAAGAGAGAGAGAGACAGAGAGGGGAGACACCTGCAGAACATGTCCACCACTTATGCGGATCCACCCCTGTGGGAGGAGCTTGAACCCAAGGCCTTGAGCATAGTAACTTGTGCGTTCAACCAGTTGTGTCACCCCCAATCCCTAGATTTATTTCTCCTTTAATGAGAGAGAGAGACACAGAGGAACAGAGCAAGTATCAGAGCATCACTCTGGCACATGCAATGCTGGAGATCAAACTCTGGGGCTCATACATAAGAGTCCAACACTTTATCCACTGTGACAACATCTCCGTCCAGATGATGCACATTTAATTATCACCCAACAGTATATGGATGACTTTTATTCCTGATAAGACTATAGAAAATTTGGAGACTTTTATATCATGTCTTTGAGAAGAAATGAACTCTGGAAAGAATCTTACTATTTTTCACATGTCTTCATCAGTTAACCTAGTTCTGGTCTTCTAAATCACTCTAAGTATGAAAAAAATGTAATCAGTTTAAAGTTTGTGGTAAAATTTTAATAATTGTCACTGAAGTAAAGGTTAAAAATATATTTAAAATTCATTGGTATAAGCATCAGAGTAGGAGAAAGCATCTACTGACAGTTCTAATTGTTACATTCTCTTGTTTTGCATGTCTGAAGAGCAGCAATTAGCACCCTACTTAGACTTGTGTAGAAAATAGGCAGTTCTGCACCTGCAGTGGGGCAGCGTCCCCTTCTCTCTATATGTAGAAGAGAGCCCCAGGGCTCTCGCGCGACCCACTCTGGGCAGAGGGGTGGACACACGCTACTCCGAGGACAGCAGAGTGTCCCTGCTGACTTAGTGCTCAGCTGCCACCTGACTGACTCCCCCACAGGCATGAACAACAACAGCACCATCTTCTGAGGCCCCTACCCAAGTCAGCACAGACTGATGGGCTCACTGGTTTCCACCCCAGCCAGACACAGGGGCCTCTGAGATCTGCAACTTCACTGTTCACACTCTTGGCCTTAGCCTGTCCCTCTGCCTGAACTATGGATTCTCTGGCTCTTTCCAAGGGAAGTTATTGTGAAAGGTGTCAAGCATCCACCAGTGAAACTTTGGGGGGGGGGGGCAAGACTCATGTGTAAAGGGATGAATCTAGACTGGCAGGTTGAGTCTGGGGAAATGCACAAGCTAGAAGGCTTCTGTCACCCAAAACCTGCTTCTGATACTTGGTGGCAATGTGAGTGCAGAGTCTAAAATATTCTGAGTGATGGTCATGGGCTTGGGTGAAACCTATAAAAGAAAGTCATGGGCAGGGAGATAGCATAATGGTTATGCAAACCAGTGCCCATACCTGAGGCTCACAGGCCCCAGGTTCAATCTCCTGCACCACCATAAGCCAGAGCTGAACAGTGCTCTGGCAAAATAATAAATAATAATAATAATAATAATAATAATAATAATAATAATAATAGAAAGTCAATGTGCCATGGAATATGCAGTGGAAAAGAGGTGGCACTGTATCTTTCTGCCACTCCACTGAACCATAAACACCCATCAAAAGGACAAAGAATTTATTTCAAATTCAAATAATTAACGGGGATAACCATCTTTCCAAATTGCAATAAGGATGGATGACACACAAATTCACTCATTAACTCCTGACAGTAGTATTTGTGAGGAAGAAGGTTGATAAAGATAAATGAGATTCCCTCTGTAGATGTCAAAGTTTCTCTATGATTGGCCATGTTTCTGATGTGGCAATGACATCCTCTCCCAAAGTCTGATCAAAGTGTATGGATGGTCATTGTGAATACTGTCCTGAGTCATTTATGGTTTCATGGGTTATGAAGCTCAGAGCCATTTCAACTCTGCTGGCTCATGTCCAATCCAAGGGTTTTCCAAGGAAATGGAGTTTTGAGGCATCAACAGAGGCCGGGCACTTAGTGACCAAATATGTGTGCTGCTGGTCATTGTCCCTGTTCTGCCACCATTAGCCCAGCACAGAATGACCTGACAATCAGTTTTCAAAGCACTGTTTCACTAACTACTTCTTAGTCACAAAAAGTAAAAGGAAATATCTCAAATGAAGAAATCCAGCGAGTATCAGCTAGGCAGTGGGATTAAACCTAGCACTGCCAATCATGAGACAAGCAAGTATTCTATGACGTTTAGATGTGATGCAACAGGAGCATCAAAACATAAACTCTGTTTGTCTCCCTACTACTTTCTCTTTCCTTCTCTGTCTCTATCTTAAAATTAAGAAACTCAAAGAGTCTGCCTGGATAAATGTTACAGTGCAGGTGTGAAACCTTAGGAAGCCAAAAAATGGGCGGAGGGTAGATAGCATAATGGTTATGCAAACAGACTCTTATGCCTGAGGCTCCAAAGTCCCAGGTTCAATCCCTCGCACCACCATATGTCAGAGCTGAACAGTGCTCTGGTTAAAAAAAAAAAAAAAAAAAAAAAAAAACCTTTAAAAAAATGGGAGTTAGGCGGTAGCGCAGCAGGTTAAGCACACGTGGCGCAAAGCGCAAGGACCAGCAGAAGGATCCTGGTTCGAGCCCTGCCTTCTCACCTGCAGGGGAGTCTCTTCACAAGCAGTGAAGCAGGTCTGCAGGTGTCTATCTTTCTCTCCCCCTCTCTGTCTTCCCCTCCTCTCTCTCACATCAAGAACAATAACTACAACAATAAAAGAATAAGGGCAACAAAAGGGAATAAAAAATAAAATATTTTTAAAAATAAAAAAAAGGAAGCCAAAAAATAGGGAAAAAAAAGTTCCCAAGGAAAGAAAATAAGGGAAAAGAACTGGGGGAAATCAATAAACAGTGGTCTGTTTCGACAGATCCAAGGACTTAATGGGGGTAGGAAGGGAGTGGATGGGGTTTTCAACCAAAACAAAAACCTATCTTGGAAAACAAAGTGTCTCACGCAAATACATTTTCCCCCAAAGTGAAAAAGAACAGGGCCTGATAGAATAGATCTCCCAGCCCCCGGGAGGCTGGAAGAGAAACAGCCAGCAGGGCACATGGGTTCTCAGCGGTCAGGCATCATGGTGGTACTGGCCATCCCATGTTCAGCTGTTCTAGAAAAGCTCCATCTCTGGAGAGAAGTGTTGCTGCAGTGGTGGGGGAGATCTCAGCCAGCAGCAGCGGGGCCCCTGGCTGGATGGACAGGCAGACAGGAGCCCTGGGCAGACAGTCAGGGGCTTTGCTTCTACCTTCAGGGACTCTCATGGGCATCTTCAGAGGCTCTAAGTCATAGCCACAGGCCAGCAACTGTAAGAACACCTGCCCTTCTGCCAGCTCTTCCTTTCCATGTGCCCAGTAATACTTGTGTTCTATCACTATTTGATGCTTTTGGACTTTGAATTAGCCAGACAGAGAAGTTTATGATGGTGGGAGGAGAGAGGGGTGGAGAGCAGGGTGGGGGTGGCAGAGATGTGATCCATCTAGAAGGAACTTCTTTCTCCTACTCCTCCTTCTTATCCTCCTTCTCCTCCCCCTTAATATTCTTTTCCTTCTCCTCCTCAATATCCTTCTCCTCTTCCTCCTCCTCCTTCAGTTAAAGGTAGGAGAGTGAAAGAGACCAGGGTTTTTGATGTGATCACAAAACATCCACATCTTTGCCTCTTCAAGAATACCTGACAGGCACCCCCCCACCCTCCCTGGGCCAGCCCTGCTCTCCTCCCCATACAGTCGGGAGGTGTGGATTCCATGGACAATCTCTGCTGAGCCGCCAGTCTCCCCCTACAAGGTTCCAACCCTCCACGGTTGTGAGATTCTGAACTATTTATCTGTCTCTTTACACAGGAAAAGTAAATAAATAAAGCCCAATGACAGAATCAGCTAATGAACTGTCAATTTAGACAGGACAATTCCAAGAAGGAAGAGCCAAGGAGATAAGGAGAGATGCCGCCGCTGGTATAAAGCCACATGGCAGTGCTTCTCTGAAGATCCTTGCCATGGCTGGAAGCAGGGAGTCAGCACATCCACCCCATCTATCACGTATCCTGGTGACCTTGGAGGTGTCTGTGAGCTTGACTCCTCCACAGGGAGGCTGTGAGCCCAGCAGTTCACCGGGAGTAAGAGATCACATTATAGGAGGCAGTTCTGCAACCATAGAGTCCGGATACACATGTTGAGAAACATGTTCACAGGGATTTGACTAGCACTTTCTTTAGAAGTATAGCAACAGCAGTGGTGCCTCTAAGGAGGTCACTTCCTTCAATTCTGAAAAAAAAAAAAAAGGATTTTTTAAAAAATGTAATTAATTAATTTATTATTGGATAGAGACAGAGAAATTGAGAGGGGAGAGGGAGATAGAGAGGGAGAAAGACAGAGCGACATCTGCACCCCTGCTTCACCGCTCACAAAGACTTTCCCCTGCAGGTGGGGGACCAGGGGCTTAAACCCAGCAGGATCCTTGTTCATCATAATGTGAACGCTTAACCAGGTTATTATAAGCGTTTTGGGGACCACTGCCTGGTCCCCAAATGGACTTTTGTTTTCACTATGTTTGGCATTGTTTCTAACTTATACTTTGCAAAAATATTTTTTCCACCAAAGTTATTGCTGGGGTTCACTGTCTGCATAGTCCATAGTTCCCAGAGTATTCATTCTCTCTCTCTCTCTCCTTTTCTCTTCTGCCCCTCTCTTTGATAGACAGTAAAAGACAGAAAGAGATAGAAGCTCAGAGAGAAGTGAGAGGAGATACTTGCAGCATTGCTCTACAATTTGTGAAGCTCCCCCATCCCCTGCAGCTGGAGGCTTGGATCTGGGTTCTCACATAATGTGCTCTACAAGGTGTGACAACACCCACTCTGTACAAAAAAAAAAAAATTAAATAACATTATCAACTAGTAAAGTACAAAGTGAACTAAAAAACTTAAAATTCAACCTGATTATTTCAGACATTAGAACCTGAGCTGTGGAGACAGTACTGTTTCTGCAAATAAGGCTTTCCTGCCTCAGTCTGTGAGAGCCCAGGTTCAGTTCCCAGCACCACAATCAGCCAGAGTTGAGCAAGGCTCTGATATTTCTCTTTTTATCCCCTGTCTTGTTAAGATAAAAATAAAATAAAAAGATTAGAATAGCTGAGGGGTGGGAGGAGTTCGACTTGTTAGAGTACAGTGCTAGTATACCTGAGGCCACAGGTCCCAGGTTCAATCTCCAGCTCCACCAATAGCCAGAGCTGAGTGGTGCTCTGGTTGCTCATTAAAATAATAATAATAAAAACATCAAAGAGGAAGGAGGTGGAGGTGAAGAGAAGGAGGAGGGGAAAAAGAGATGAAGGTGGAGAGTCAGAAAACAACAGTGCAGGGCTGAGAAGAGAGCATAATAGTTCTGCAAAGGACTTTCCTGCCTGAAGCTGTAAGGTCCCTGGTTCAATCCCCAACACCACCATCAGCCAGAGCTGAACAGGTTTCTGGTAAAGAGGAAGTAAGTGAAGGAGGGATGGAGGGAGGACAGAAGGAAAGGAAGAGGGCAAAAGTCAATATGGTAGCACTCAGAATAATGTGATGTCAGAGGTCAGGCAACTTGACAGACTCAAAGTCTTAATGATAGAGTCCCAGAGAGAAAAAGCTCCCTTCTCTTGCCTCACCTGCCAGGCCCGGAAAGTCATTAATCGTTGATCCTTTTATCATTAGACTGATTTTTTTTTTTGAATTGAGGAGTTCAATGGTGGTGCCACTGCTCTGTCTGCTCTGTTCTTTGAAGCAGCTCATAGACTTCTGGCACCAAAGTTTTCATTGTTAGAACCTCTACCTCCATCCTGTTGTTGTTATTGCTTTAGCTGTCATTACTATTTTACTATTATTATTGTAATTTTGCCACCAGTAACTGCTGGGTCTCGGTGTTTGCATGATGCCACATTATTATTGTTGTTGTTGTTGTTGTTGTTAGACAGAGAGAAAGAGAGAGAAAGCACAGCACCGAAGCTTCCTCCATTGTGGTGGGGACAGGGCTTGAACCTGGGTCACGCATATGGCAAAGCAGCATACCAGCCAGGTGATGTATTTCCAGGTGAGGTATTTCCCTGTCCCTCCGGCCAGTCTCACTTCACTGTCACTAAGCAGCCTGACTCTCCGTGTGCTCTTTGCAAACAATCCAAGGGATAACCACTCAAGTTCCTGACTCAAGTTCCTGAGTGCTCTGGGAATGCTCTGGAACTCTGGAAGTCAGGCAACTCTAGAGTGCTCAGAGTCTATGAACTAGAATACAAATTCTAAGACTATACTTTCAGGGATCATTTCTATAGTTGTTTACTAGAATACAAATTAGAACATTAACAACCACCTATTTGAAAACAGGGTATAACTGGTGCTTTATCTTAGAACACCAGTGACCCAAGGAAGAGGAAGAGGAAGAGGAAGAAAAGGCTGGACATGGAAGGTCTTTCTAGAAAAAGAGAAGCAAGGGGCTACTCCAATTTCAATGTTCAACAACAGCTTTTCTGGAAGATGCCTTCCCCAACCTCCATGATAAGAACACAGCTTGATTTCTGCAGACAGAGCCCCAAGGGCAATTAAGTAATTCAGTTCAGCTTCCTCAACTGATGAGGCTGTTGTTAATCGGGAATCAAAGTGGTTTTCCTCTGAAGGGAGAGTTGGAACAAGAGAAAGATGTTCCTGAATTCACCTGGTGCTGCTCACTGCAGAGCAAGCACAGTGTGCCGTATGTCGGTCCTCCCCATTCTTCCTTGTGCACTTAATTCCCCACCCTCAGCTACTCTGTGGTATTCTCTCCGCACATAGCCTTTCCTCTGGGGGAGCGGATTTGTTTTCTGGGGCTGCCACAACAAGTTGTCACATGCTTGTGGATCAGTGATTGATGACTTCCCAGGCCTGGCAGGTGAGATAAGGAGAAGGGAGGGTTTTCTCTCTGGGACTCTATCACAAAGACTTTGAGACTGTCAAGTGGCCTGACCTCTGACATCACATTGTTCTGAATGCTGACTCAAACAATAGCCATTGCTTCTCTCATGGTTCTGGAGTCTAGAAGTCTAAGAGCCAGGGGGCGGCATGGATGGTTCCTTCTGGTGGTTTCTTCAGGAGAGTGTGCTCCAGGCCTCTGGGTAGATGACTGGATCCTCAGACTAGGAATCTACCACTCAGATCTCTGCTTCTGTCTGTACATGGTGTTTTCCTCCTGTGTGTTTCCTCCCTTTCTTCCTGGACACACTGGACTCAGGTCTACCCTCACCAGTGAGTGGGACCTCAGCATGACTGCACCTGCAGAGAGGCCCTGTTCTGATCAGAGTCAGAGCTGATGGGGGTGAGGAGTTTCCACATGTCTTTTTGGAGGCTACAAGTCAACCTGCAATGGATAACACAGGCTCCAGTCAGTCACACGACCAGTAAAGTGCACACGTCACCATGCACAAAGATTCAGGTTCAGGCCCCCAGTCCCCACCTACAGGGGGAAGCTTCACCAGCAGTGCTACAGATTTCTTTCTGTCTCCCTTCCTAGCTCCTCTGCCTCTCAAGTTGTATCTTTCTATCTCCATATCTATATTTATATCTATATGTTTTACCAGGAGCAGCAGATTCATCCTGCAGGCACCCAGTCCCTGGTGGCAATGAAAACAAACAAACAAGAGTAAGGGGGAGGGGTAGATAGAGAAAGAGCTGATCTGTACTAGTGTCTACTCCACCAGGTGAGAGGCAGTGCTGATATGAAGGTGGTCACAGTCCACAAAGGCAGAGATCTCTGCCTGCCAACTCTCACCACAGCTTTTCCTCTGGGCTCACTGTCTCCCTTTTGTCCTTACCAGATGAAGACAGTGAGCTCCCAGGGCACAAGGACCCGCTTCACTCCATCTCCATGCAGAGACCCAGAGTGGGCAAGCTTCCAGAACAGGCTGCTGAGCGAGCCCCCCGGAAGAAGGATGGACTAACAAGACACAAAGTGGGCAGCAGAAACGCCCAGCAAAGAAATTGTGGCAAAGGCGAGAACTGACAGAGAGGTCAGAGGGGAGGGGATAATGGAGTCTGACTAGCAGAACTCTATAAATGTCTTCCCTGCTGAGCAGTCTGAGCACAGGCTAAGCAGAAGAAAGCTGGATCTGGGGGTGGGAAGCTAGTAGACCAGAACAGCTGGAGCAGAGAGTGCCAAGAAGGTGTGGGAAAGGGTTGAGAAAAAGGGATGGAAGAGCCTCTCAGAGGCTTCTGTGCACAGGCTATTTATTCTGAGAATGGGAAGCTGCTACTGAACTTGGTGAAGGAAATGACGCAGCCCTACCTGTGCTTTAGAGGGAGGAACAGCTCACAGTGACTCATGCACTGTCTCCCTCTCCCTGCTCCCACCCAAGCGGGTGTCCTTACATCATTCCAAGAAGCACCTGCCGTTCGTTCACCTGGGCTCTGCCAGGTGTCAACTTGTTGGGGAAACCAGGAATATGCCTGTGTAATGAGGACATTCTACAAAGGACAGCTCTGAGATAGAACCTGCATTCGATCATCACACAAATGACAGCATTCCATGTGTGCTAACAATTCAAAATTGATCATCTTCAAGATGTCTTTTATGAAGGAGAATAGCACAGGTCCCAGGCCACTTCTTGAGACGACAACCTGGGATTTAAGGGCTAGAGGAAGATAGAGTCTTTTAAACAAAATAATAGAAACCTCTACCCATGACAAAGCATCCCAGCTTCTGAACCCAGCTTGAGTCTGTGGTCTCAGGTCAACTCGACCACCCACACACAGTGAAGGGCCACAGTTGGTGGAGGGGGGCTATCTGTCCTCTCCACAAAGTACCTGAGACCCCACCCATCCAGGCCTCATCACTGGGGGTGTGGGGGGCTGAAGAGACCACTAAACCATGGACTTTTGTTCCTTGACTGAAACTCTGCCAAATGGAGAGGTATTTATAATGGTCTAAAAGGAATTTAGCATAAAGACAAGCTGACATGGCAGGTAGAGGCTTATTTTTCTGGCAACTGTTACATTAATACATTTAACTGTTACAATTTATAAAATAAACTTTTAAATTTTAAAATAAATTTTAAACAGTACCTTCAGCACGTTTGGGGTAGGTTTCCAGAATAAAGAGGGTCAGAGCAAGACGGTCGGTAAAGGCATTGGGTTAACAAGTTGGCTGGACACCTTCTAAACATCTATCTTGAATGATTGAGTCAACAGAAAGAATCTCTAAGGAGCTGGCTAGAGAATCAGAGAATCATGTGTGGTTTTGTTGTTGTTGTTGTTTGTTTGTTTGCCTCCAGGGTTATTGCTGGGGCTCCGTGCTGGCACTTAAGAATCCACTGCTCCTGGAGGCCATTTTTTCCCATTTTATTGGATAGGACAGAGAAAAATTGAGAGAGGAGGGGCCGATAGAGAGGGAGAGAGAAAGATAGACACCTGAAGACCTGTTTCACAGCTTATGAAGTGCCCCCCTGCAGGTGGGGTACTGGAGGCTCAAACTGGGATCCTTGAGCTGGGTTGTTGCGCTTCATACTGTGTGTGCTTAACCCAGTGCACCACCACCCTGGCCCAATAATCATGTTTTATTAAAACACTCTTACAGGCATAAATTCCAAGGCATTCAAAAAAGGCACTGAGACCTTTCGAAGTCAACAAGAAAAATAACCCCCAAAGAATTAAGAAATTCTCCACCTTGAACTATAATCACCTTGAACTAGTCCCCAACTGTCACAGCAGCTATCTCCCAGGTACTGTCTTGCCAAAGCACCCATTTGAGAAGGCAGGGTATTTCAACTGTCTCCTACAGGGAAGGCCCAGCTCTAAGTCATGACATTTAAAGCATTTACCCATGCCCATTCTCAGAGGGGCATTGAGACTAGGAAGAACACCAAGGGGGAGAGTGGGGGATGCTCTCAGCTTTGATAGTTAAGTGTGCGATTGCCACTATCTGCAGGAGAGACCATCCCCTCGGGAAGCTTGAACTCCCCTCTCCACTTGCTTCCTTATTACTGACCAGCACAGTGGAGAGGGGTCTCCAGTGGCCCCTGGTGACTTTCACTTGGGCCTCTGATATCTTAGCAGCTTACTTGTTCTCTATTTGGCAGGCAGAAGTCATACTAATAGCACAAAGATATTTTGATTTATATAGTCCACTTGAGTGCCTATGATGATGTTCTGACACATCTTGTCTTTACCCTTAAAGTGACCAACCAAATTATATTTCTTGTCACTAGGGGCTTAAATATAATGGTCCACAAATAAAAGTCCAATCCAGAAGATAACTAGTAAATACTCAGTAGGATTATCTCCAAAGAGAAAGAAAAACACCAATTTGACCACCTTATGGTTCATTTTCTTAGGTTGAAAATGGCATACAGGAAAGAGTGGCAAGTGACTTTTAAGCCACTTAGAGGGGAAACATATGCCTGGTCTCCTGTACTATCTGAAAGGATAATTCTTTGTTGCTCTAAGGTAAAAGTTCTTCATTATCAAGATTTCCTTCTCAAATATATGATTCATTCAAAGAAGAAACAAATGTTTGATGCATATCTGTTAACTTTGACTAAACAACATGCCTATTAGTGATTTTCCAACAAGATAAACGCACACAGGGCACAGGGGGACATTTCACACACAGTCCTTTCTTTTGGCCCTCGTATTTCTTAGAATGCTTTGATCTCCATCGCCAATGACTTTCTGAAAGATACAGTCACTGCAAAAAAGGCTGTGTGAGAGGGAAGAGTTTATGAGTCATGAGTAATTCTACTCCTGCTGGCGTGCCTATTGCAGGACTAACTTATCCCAACATGGCCGATGGAGTGAGCCTGGCATCAAATGTGTCACAAACACTCCAGTCAGAGACCCCTTCACCAAGAAGCAGGGAGCCACAGGGGAAGCCAAACACCCACCAGCTGTGACATTTTATCCCGTTTTGCCCATCTAAAACCATATTCAGCAAAGCCTGTGATTTGTAACTTGGAAAATTCCAATGAAACAAAGAAAATAAAACTGGCTTATAATACGTTTTAAAGCCCTGTGTATTCATGAATGAGAAGGAGGGAGATGAACAACCATGTCTTTAGCAACAGCTGTTGGGATGATTTTTTTTAATCACCCATATACTTTCCAAAGCACTCATTCCCAACTGCTGTCTTCACACTGGCAAAGCTGAGAAATTCGAGACGTGTAAGCAAGAAGAGGTTTGCCCTGAAATCCCAAGGTCAAAGGCAGCATCTGCCATTTTAAAGAACAAAATTCACTTCTAGTTCCCCTGGTTAGTTTGCTGTGATTAAAAAAAAAAGTTCTAAGCTATTCTTCACCGTCTGTCTTACATAGTATAAAAATTTTTGTAATGGTATAGGTGAATAAATGTTGGCAGTTTTGATATTTGAACTGCATAGATGAAAAGAAAAGCTGGCCCTACTCTGATTTTTAAAGTTCACAGGGAAATTCATTTCCATACCAAGTGCCCCATCCCCCATGCCATTTGGCTACTAAATTATTCAAAGAATTTCTCTGCTTGCACTGACAAATAATATCAACCCAAACCATTTCTGAGAAAGCACTTTCACCTCTTGCAGGAGACAGATGGGCCACAGGAAAACAGCCGATCGTATTACATACAGGCGGACAAAAAGATTTCAGACGCCCAGATTAACACGCCAGGCGGGAGAGGGTGATAGAAGCAGAAAGATATAAAACAACTGAAGATTCTTTAGAGCCAGCATTTTCAAAATAAACATAATTTAGAACTCTCGCTAATTCAATTTCTACCTGTATCATACTCCCAAACCCAACTAATTAGCATACTTGTCAGTTCCAATCTGACCAAGGACCACGGCAATCCAGGGGAACCTTGCTGAAGCACATTAGTAACAAGGGACAAAGGCGCCACCTGCTTTAAACGTCTTTTGTTTCAATGACAAATGTGTTCTAACAGTCTTGATGTACTGGTTGAGTCTTTGGTACAAGAGATTGCATTTTAATTTACTTTGACATTATTTTAAATATTCCATACAGAAGATATTCCTGCCCCTTACAAAATGTGAACATTCAGTATTTCTCAATTGTGTCACAGAATTCATCTCTGAGGAGTAATTTTTTTTTCTCTTACCAAAAGCTGTATTTCAGAAAAGGTCAATAGAAGAGATTCTAATGTCATTAAAGTCTCGGGTGCAATGTATTTGCAGACTCACAGAGACTGGCAGTGTTGTTGTTGTGTTCTTTTTTCCACAAATGCATTTTTAAGCAAGTACCTAGTTAATTTTTCATTCCACAAATAATCATTCTCATTTGAAAGTAAATACTTCAGAAAAAGGTCAAGTAAGTAAGCCCCCCCACCACCAAGCTCACTCTCAACTGCCATGGTTGACCACTGTCAGCGTTTAACATATTCCTCCAAAAGTGCCTTACAAATATATACACATGCTTATCAGTGTGATTTTTAAAAATGGCATCTTCCTCATTTCCCTCTTACCATCCTAAATAGCTAAGAGAATATTTCAAATTAAACCCTGGTCCTTCTTTTTATCAGACATTGATGTTTGTAGAGAGGAAAACATGCATATGTATTTACATAAGGCAGAACAAAAATAAACCACTAGGGAAAAGCTTCTCAGGGCCAGCGTAGTGGATTACTCACTTCACAGAGCACACATCACCAAGTAGGAGGATTGGGCTCAAGTCCCCAAATCAGGGTGGTGGTGTGGGGATGGGGGGGCTAGATAGCATAATGGTTACCAAAGAGACTCTCATGCCTAAGGCTCTAAAGTCCCAAGTTCAATCCCCCATACCACCATAAGCCAGGGGCTGAGCATGCTTTGGTTAAAAAAAAAAAAAAAAAGTACCTGACATAATGACATTTGGACAATGGTAGCTTTAAGCACCCTTAGCTATACGCTGATGCCCAGCACCCCCCCCCAGCTTTGAAATGTATTCTCATCTTTATCTGTGTGGTGTTTAGTCACTTGTTCCTGGACATGTACTCTTGATGTATGTTTCAGTTAAAAACATCTTTAATCTTCCTCATTCCTTTTTAATGTAATGCTTATTTTTTACAAATAAAAACCTCTGGAAGCTTGGGATGGTCAGTGCACACCTGACACTGTCCCAGCTCAGGATATCTCGTCTATGTCCCACTTGACCTCTTCTGATCAACAAGTATGGCAACTGGCTTAGTTATTCTCTCTTAACCCTGATACACATTGGTTCTCAGGGTCCTGACAACTGGCTGTGGTTCTCTACTTGAAAAACTGCTATACAGCTGACAGAATGACACAATCTTCTCCTGCCTGTGACTGCATTCCAGCCACAGGAGACAGCTGAGTCCTTCTGATGAGGAGCCTGTTTCCACAAAGCCTGAAATACCTTCTTCACCGCTCTGTCTCCCTGCTCTCTGACTGCATTTCCTTGGATGCCAGGCGGGCCCTCTCTTCCTGAAGAAAGACAGCCACTGAGGTATATGCCGAGAGCTATAGGCAGAGAAATGTTCTCTAAACTCAACAAGCAGGTGATAGACACATGGACAGAGGTTCAGCTTCTCACCCTGGACCCTTGGGAAACTCCATCAGTCCTAAGAACTTAACTACAATCTCCTAAAGAATGAACTGTCCATAGGTTGCATTGCTCTAAATGCAGATGCAGGTGTTGAGAGGGCTTAATTGGTGGAGCGCATACTTTGCCACGTGCAAGAACCAGGGTCCGAGCTCCCAGTACCACATGGGGGAACGGGCACAGCAGGGAACAGAGGTGGCATGGGACCTCCTGTGTCTCTCCCTTGTCACTCTCGCTCATTCTAAAATAAAGTTCACTCCAGGATGGTGGAGTCATGCAGGCACAGAGTCCCAGCAACAGAAAACGGCAGCAGAAGTAAGTAAATTAATAAAGTCTAATTAATTCTTCTGTCCATTCAACTGCTGCTCTTGCCCAAGTCTGTGCCATATCTGACGCATTCAGAGTCTAAAAAGACACCTGCAGCTCTGCTTCACCTCTTATGAAGCTTTCCCCCTGTAGGCGAAGAGCAGGGACCTCAAAGTATTCTCTCCAAGATGGAGGCCAGAGCACTCCAAGGACATCCTGAGTATCTGCTGGCCCGGGACTATGCCAAAAGTCCCTCTCCAAAGCCAATTCCACTGTGGAGACAGGGCTTACTGCTCCAGGTAAACACTGATTTAGTTTAGGGAAGGTGCCAAACAACTTTAAAGTGATGATTTTAAATCATGCCTTGACAAGAACCAAACATTCAAGGGTAATGGGTTTAATTAATTTAAAAGCTTTACTATTGAAATGATGCAATGGTTGGTGTAAAGCCGAATGCCCACAATACCAGCAAAAAGGACTTCAATGCCCAATCAAAAAAGATTTCAGTTTTACTGGTGGAAAAAGAAGACTTTTCTGGCCAGCTGCAGCTTTGACCTGCCTCCCCAGCCCCTTTAAGAGGAGTTTCTGTGCCTTGAGTCACAGGAGGTGACTGAAGAAGTCCAGCGAAGGATTCTCACTCACGGGGGGCAGAAGGAGCCTGTCGGAGCTGGGAGAGACTGCCATTTCCCTGTCCATTCTCCAAAACAACACAACACCATTCCACCACGAGGCCTTTATACCTGCTGTTTCTAGAAAAGTCCTCCAGCTGTCTGAAATGCTTGCTCTTTCCTGTACTTCCTTTTTGTTCTGCATGAAATGTGAGACTATTCTTGCAATGGAAACCAGACCCCCTTCAGTAAACACACATACACACTCCCCTTACCTGCTATTTTATTTCTCTATTGTAGTTTTGCTGTCTGAGATGTTAATGATGTCTACTTGCATAGTATGCATGTCTCTCACTCACATTAGCTTGATGCCCTTCTGGTGCCTCATTGGTTGCTGAGTCATATCTTAGATGAATGAATGACTGATTCCAGCTTCACAGAGGCCAATGAGTTCCGACAGCCTTAGTGTCTGGGGCATGTCCAGACTGCACTCTGCCAACCTCCCTATACAGGTAAGAGGAGGTCAACTTAGAATAACACTGAACTATTTTATTTCAATACTGACTAGTACTTTGGCCTCATTCCCGGAAACTCTGCCACACAAGGGAAGGTGCTTGGCCCCTGGGGCTAGGAATGGAGCTCAGAGAAGGAGTACATGCTCTGCATGGAGGAAGCCCTGTGTCTGATTCTGCTTCCTCCAAACAATTTCACATGTTCAGAAAAATCTGAACTTTTTTTTTTCCACAAGGGTGATCTCTGGAGATCTGTGCCTGCATAACTCCACCATTCCCAGAGGCCATTTTTTTTTAATTAAGGGTGAGAGACAAAGATAGATAGATGATAAGTAGATAGATAAATAGATAGATAGACATGGAAACAAAAGGAGAGACACCTGCTGCACTGCTCTATGGCTCATGAAGTTTCCCCCTTGTAGATGAAGACTGGAGTCAAGGAGGTGCCAGCACCTGGAATCCCTCAAAATATATCTGAAGGAACACTTGGTGTTTTCTGTCTTAGATGTGTACCTTTGAATGACATATGTGCAGGGAGCTTGTAGCGTGCAGACCAGCTGTGTCCTCAGAGCATGCATCCAGACCCAGTCCCCTCCATGGCCTGTTCTCATGGGGTAATGATGGCTAGTCCCTGAACACTGAGTCAACCACACTGCAGGCCCCAGTCACAGTCATCTGACACAGGAAAGTACACTCTGGGCAGAGGGGAAGCTGAGCGTGTCCCTCTCTCCCTCAAGGCAGGGCTGGCTGGAGGCAAAGTGCAATGGAGTCTATGTCCTCAGTGTCCAACCACGATCCCTGTCACCTGTCCAGCCCACAGGTTCACCCCAGCAGGAAACTGCCCCCACCCTGGAAGGGCCTCACCCCATTTCCAGAGGAACTACTGAAGAACTCTCAAAAAAGTGCTCAAGGATGAGTATGGGATGATCCCACTCATCAACAGAAGTTGAGTAAGAAGATCTGAAAGGGAAACTAAAAGCAAGACCTGACCAAATTGTAAGTAGGGCACCAAAGTAAAAACCCTGTGGTGAGGGGTAGACATGCAGCTTCCTGGGCCAGTGGGGGGGTGGGAGTGGGTGGGAGGGATGGGTCACAGTCTTTTGGTGGTGGGAATGGTGTTTATGTACACTCCTAGTAAAATGTAGTCATATAAATCACTAGTTAATTATGACGAGAGGGGGAAAATTGATTGTATGTCTCGAAGTTTTTCAAGACACAAACTGAATCTTTTCAATATATAGGCTGTGTAGTTGATATGCAGACTCTCTCAAAAGTCTAGACCAAGGAGATCAGAAGCAACCAATAGCACAGATATATACAAGATACTGGGTACTGTACAGCAAACCCTAACAAAGGGACTTTTCAAAGTTAACCCAATTACCAAATAATGTGATGATAACATTAACTATCGAGTGTCTTTTTGAACCCTAAGACAGCAAGAACCTCACATCTCCACTATAGAGCCTCTACTTCCCCCAGTCCTGGAACCATTGGATAGGGCTCACTTTCCCGTATGCCTCTCCCAATCCATATCAAATAATATTGCATCTGCCGATCACAACCTAACCAACACAACGATTGCCACCTCAACATGCTTCACTTCAGACTGTGTCCAGAGACTACACGTGTGGAATGACAACCCTTCAGCTTCATTACTTGGGTGAGACCTTTCCTTTCATAGTATACTCTAATTCCATCTCAGGTGGTTCACTTTCTAACAAAGTCCCAAAACCTAGATATACACCAGTTTCTGTGAGAGAGAGCATATGTTCACACATATCCGTAAACTACTGCAAAATATATACCTGAAAGCATAAGTACACTAGAGTTTGCAGTGAGTATCCCCCTAACACTTCCTCTCCACTATTCCAAGCTTTGGGTCCATGATTGCTCAACAACTTGTTTGGCTTTGTATGTTAACTCTCTTTTCAGTCACCAGGTTCCAGATGTCATCAGGATGCCGGCCAGGCTTCCCTGGACTGAAGACCCCACCAATGTGTCCTGGAGCTCCACTTCCCCAGAGACCCACCCACTAGGGAAAGAGAGAGGCAGACTGGGAGTATGGACCGACCAGTCAACGCCCATGTTCAGCGGGGAAGCAATTACAGAAGCCAGACCTTCTACCTTCTGCAACCCACAATGACCCTGGGTCCATGCTCCCAGAGGGATAAAGAATGGGAAAGCTATCAGGGGAGCGGGTGGAATATGGAGAATGGGTGGTGGGAATTGTGTGGAATTGTACCCCTCCTACCCTATGGTTTTGTTAATTAATACTTTCTTAAATAAAAAAAAAAGAAGATAATAGTTCAGTTCTGAAATAAAATTGCTGCAAAAAAAAAAAAAGTACTCAAGGGGTTGGGCAGTGGCGCACCTAGTAGAGTGCAAACATTACCATACGCAAGAAACTAGGTTCAAAGCCCTGGTCCTCACCTATAGAGGGAAGCTTCATGAACAATACAGCAGTGCTCCAGCTGACTGGCTCTCTTTCTCTCTCTCTCTCTCTCCACCTCCCCCCCCCCCCATTAACTCCTGAAATAAAATACCCACAAGCAAAAGAAAACCACTGCAAGTGGTGGACTCTCGCTCCCGGTATCTAGAGTGGAAACCTTGGGGCCTCTGATTGTAGCCAGTCTGCTTTCACCCTTTGATACTGTCAGTACCTTGATGGACTCTCTTTGTAACCAATCAGCCTGTTTCAGGCCCAGCTTGAAAGGGATAAAAGGCTGGGTGTTGAGGTAGAAGGTTGTTCAGGCCTGGTAGGAATAGACCTATACCCTGTTAATGAGAAATAAATGTAACTCCCTGCCCTGCACACAGCAGCCTCAGTCTCATCCTTTGGCTACATCTGAGCTGTAACACTGGAGAACTATAACACTGGAGAGCTGAAACACTGATTTTTCCCCCTGTAACATCTCCCTATATCAATAGGAAATTAAAATCCATGGCCACCAGGAGTAGTGAAGTCATTTTGTAGGCACTAAACCCCAACAATAACTCTACTGACAAAAAAAGGGGGGCTCAAGATAACTGGAACAGAAAAAAACATACATTCCATAATCACTTGCCAATGAAAGGTATTCACACTTAGATGAACAATGTCATTTTTCAACAATTGAGTATAAGAATATGAATGTAGTAGGTTGATGTTTAATTGCATCTGCATTGATGATGATTATTACTTACATAGTACCACCATGTCATGCTAAACTCAAGTTGCTGTAGTGAGTCTGGAGTCGCCCCTTCTGGAGCATAAAATCAGCCCAGGGTTTGAATCCTGGCTTGGCTACTTACCAGTTCTGTGACCTTGAATAAATGCCTTGACATTTCTGAGACTGAGCAGTGAGCTGGCAGGAGAGTAGGATTCATGTCTCTGAATCATTCTGATAAGTAATAACTGGTAAGCACTCACTTCCAAATAGTTGTTTCCTGTCACTATCATTTAAAAAAAGCTACTTAGTTTTGGCATCAGGTGGTGACACACCCAGTAGAACACACTGTTACCATGTGCAAGGACCTAGGTTCAAGCCCTTGGTCCCCACCTACAGGAGGGAAACTTCAAAAGCGATAGAGCAGTGCTGCAGGTGTCTCTCTGTCTCTATCAAAAAAGAAAGGGGAAAAAAAGGCCATTGGGAACAGTGGAGTTGTGTTGGCACTAAGCCCTAACAATAATCCCAGTGGAAAAAAAATATTTAGTTTTATGGGAGCAATTTTTCATTGTCTTATGAAGTACTGAGAATGTCAATTTTACTTTATTATTAACTAACATGTTTCAGAAAATAATCTACTAAAGAGCATGTGAGGAAAAAAAAAAGCACCAGGGTTTCCACAGAGAGAAACGTGTCCAGAACTCTAATCTTTTAGCAAAGAGTTGTGTGTCCTTGGACCGTTTATCTTGAATGATATAAGCTTCGGTCCTCTCAAACATAAAATGAGAACAAAAGTCCCAGCATTTGGCATTGTTGTCAGGGTGAGATGCAAAACAAAATTAAAAAAAAAAAAATCCTTCCTACATAGAGAGTTCCACTGATATTCCAAAGAAGTAGATGCCAAAATATAGACAATAGGAAAAGCACTGCCTCTTTATTTAGGCCAGCCATTAACTAACAATCAGTCACTGTGAATGAGGAGGAAAAAAAAAAAAGTGTAGTGAAGTCAATAAAATCTGAAGTGAAGCCCAAATCACTGTTACAATATGACCTACTTTCAGCTATTTTTGATTCACATGAAGAACCCCAGTTGCAGGGAGCTGATTCTGCAAAGACTGTTCATTAAAAATCACCTTTCGTTGCTCTTCCGTGTGGCTCTCAGCACCAAGGGAGAGAGGAAAACAAGATTCTCTTCATCACAAGCAACCTTGCAAAGACCTGACCCCAATCTTAGGGGACTTTCAGAATCTATCAGACACAAAGGTTTCTGCATTTGGAGAGCAGTAGGAGTGGGGGGCTTGAATCCCACTCAATCAGGCAGCTTCCACAAGGCAGGTCCCAAGCCCTCAATATGGAGTGGATGGCTGGAATTATAGCATTTGACGGTTTTCAGGGAGTTCAAAGCACTCCTGAAAGCTCTCCTTTCTCTCTCGGCAGCACTGCTAGAAGCATCCAGGTGTCTGTTTCCAGGGGAAGGTCGAGCTGTACTGAATTTTCATCTGCGGCATAATGTGCTTATTAGACGCCGACCCCAAGTCACTTCAGTGCCCGCCAGTCTTAAGACAGCAAAGCAGTAGAAGAGGTAACAATGTGTATTTTCAGTTGCTTTGGAGTCTCTCTGTAAAGTGCCCTTATCTTTTTGTTTTTTTCTCTACTAGGCACTACTATATATATATATATTTAAACCGCTTCAATGAACCTGCTAGCCAAAGTGGAAGAAGAAGGGCTTCCTCCTCAGAACTGTGTGAGGATTCATGGAAGCAGCCAAATGGTCTCTGAATTCTCTTTCCTGTTCTTGGGGGCTCCAGTTGGCTTTCTGAAGACAGAGTGGGCAGACTTTCCCTGACTCAATGACCCTAACTCAGAAGTCAGCAGTGTATAAGGGGCAAAGAATTGGGTTTGGGTTTTTGGAATTCTATTTCTGTCTTATATATTGGAGGAGATATGGGGGAATTTTTTATTAGTGATTTAATGATGATTTACAAGATTAAAAAACAACAGGGATACAACTCCACACTGTTCCCACCACCAAAGAGGGGCATTTTATGCATCTCATACTCTAACAACTGAGCTAGGCTGACTGGCAAGAGAGGCGTTTTAAACCATCAGGGATATGAAGCCTTCCTGGGTAATCTAATAAATGATCTTGACATCCCACACACAGCAGTATCCAAGTTAAACCCACACCAGCACCACTACCTGTCCAGTGACAACAAAGACATGGATTCATAGAAGCAGTCTCAGGCCTGATAGAATCTTGGGTCAAAACAGTCACAGGAGTCCTCCCTAAAGAATTATGGTGGGGTACCAGCATTGATGCACCTGGTTACTATACATAAGGACTCAAGCCCCCAGTCCCTACCTGCAGGGTGGAAGCTTCACAAATGGTGAAGCAGGGCTGCAGTTCTCTGTCTTTCTCCCTCTGCCCTTACAATTTCTCTCTGTTTCTGTCCAAAATGTATAACACACACACACACACACACACACACACACACACACACACACACACACACACACACGAAGAGGACGCCTGAGGCTCCAAAGTCTCCTGTACCACCATAAGCCAGAGCTGAACAGTGCTCTAGTAAATAAAAACAAAAACAAACAAACAAAAAACATGAGATGGCTTTTAGGGGCCACGTACATGGTTAATAGCTCACATTACAGTGCATGAGGACCCAGTTTCAAGCCCTTGGTTCCCACCTGCAGGGAGAAAGCTTCACAAGTGGTGAAGTAAGGCTGCAGGTGTCTCTCTGTCTCTCTCCCTGACTATCTCCTCCTCTCTTAATTTCTCTTATCTCTACCCAGCAGTAAATAAATTTTCAAAAATTCAAAAAGAAAATGTTAAAAAAGAAGAGGAAGAAAAGAAGAGGAGGAGGAGGAAGAGGAGAAAATGGTGAATGAATGTGTGAGCAAGAGACTGAGTAAGACAGATGGTCTATTTGGCCCCATTACAAGACTCAGGCACAGAAAACACAAGCATTCCTCCTCCCCAAAATCACCACAAATGCCAAGCGGCAAAGATGTTCCCTGTGTGTATGACTGGACCTTCTATGGAACAATCTGACAGAGGCTTCAAAACCCTGGCACATAACTAAGACCTGTGACTCTTTGTAGTGGGGTCCACGCTCTGATAGCTCACTATCAGAGGGAAGTGCAGGATTTCTAACTTGTTCTCAAAGTCTGGAAGCCAGCCTGCCACCTCTCTGAGGGACACAGGCCTAAGGATGCTGCCTTCCTCGTAGCAGATTTCCTCTCTCACAAATTCCTTTAGGGCAACACAGCAAAGCAAACCTCCCTGATGACAACAGGTGCCACCTCGCAATGTCTGTTTGTTTCAGTTGGACTTGCCACGATCACAAGGGTTATTATCTTTTGTTCCCAGCTCTGGTAAGCTGATCAGCCAAAAGAAAGCATTAAAATAGCATCAAGATGATGGATTCCGTTTCAAGTGGCTGAATCTTAAACTCATAACCATTGTAGCCGCATATAAGATGGACTTCTACAGTGACTAAGAAAATGTAGGAGAAATACCTAATTTGAAAAAGAGACAGGACAGGTGGGGACCAGGGGCTTGAACCTAGGTTATTTTACACTGTATTGTGTGTGGTTAACCAAATGCGCCACCACACTCCTCCCCTTTTTTAAAATAGAAATTAATCTTACTTGATACATTTGCTGGGTCTTCCCAGATACAGATGAGATATATACGTTACTAATAAATTATGTTTTTGTTATAAAAAAGGAAAAGAGGGAGGCATGGCAACTTTTGTCTTAGATGGAAGTTTTGGGAACCAAAAGCACGTTAACAGAAAACAGTAGGCTCATTTATATTATTTTAGCACACAAGTCAAAATGAGAGGATTTCTGAATGTACTAATGTTCTAATCTGTGAAATGTTTGTAATCTCAGTTAAATGTAGCATTACAAATAGATAGGCAGACAGACAGACAGATGTTTGATTGATAAACAGATGATAGGTGACAGAGGCCAAAGTCACATGCACCTTTTAGTAAAAGAACATTTTATTTAAAATAAGCCTAAATCATTATGACACATTATGATAAGGTAAGCCACAAGTTTTAAATTATTTTTTAAATAATTTTCATTTCACTCTAATGTTCATTTCTTTCTCTTATCACACCACTCTCCTCTGGCAATCAATTGGTGGTGATAAAGATTGAACCTGGGACCTCTCGCATGCAAATCCTGTATGTACCACTGTGCAATCTCCACTTCCCCGTTTACTATAATAAAAGAAGGAGGAGAAGGAGGAGGAAAGGAAAAAACAAAAGGAACTGTGTGAGGTATGCTGGAACTCTATACTAAGCTCTCAAACTTTCTTGTGAAGATCCCCCCTGCAGGTGGGGCTTGAACTCAGGCCCTTGCCCATGGTCATGCATGTGCTCAATGAGGTACACCACCACCTAGCACTGGCTCCTTTTAATTTAAATTTCAAAGTTTTTTCCAAAAAAAAAAATTCCAATAATTTGGAAACTGCACAATCTGGCTTCTCTTAGCCATCCCCAGGGCCTGGCAACAGTGCACACACGTTCCCATGGCAATAGCAGTAGGGACTCAGTAGCTGTCCCCTTTGAGCCAGAGAACTCACTTATTTCACTAATTAAAATCACTGCCAAAGGGCTGCAGCAAGAGCTCACAGGGTGAAGCATACGTCTACTGATGCAGGAAGCCAAAGATTGAGGCCTGGTTCCACCTGATCGGGCCCAGACACTGGGGGAAGCTAGGCTGCAATGGCGTCAACCCTTCTCCCTCTGCCTCTCTAAGTGGATAGTGAATTTCTGCAGGCTGCAGACCCTGACTCCATAGACAAAAAAAAAAAAAACAATGAAAAAGAATGAAAATCAAAGTGTACCAACCAAGACAAGCAGGAAAACACATAATCTATATCCAGTCTGACAAATCCCACATGGGTGCTCTGTGATGGCCCTTGGGAGTGGGAAAAGCGGGAGAGGGCAGCTTCCTACTCCCTATGAGAAAGTAAGGAGAGAGAGAGAGGGAAAGAGAGAAGGAGAGAGAGAAAGAAGAAGAAGGAGGAAAAGAAAGAGGAGGAGAGTGGGGGAGTAGAGGCGAGGAGTAGGGGAGTGGAGGTGAGAAGTGGGGGAGGGGAGCAGAGGAAAGGGGGGTGATGGGATGGGAGGGGAAGGGATGGGAGGAGAAGAGATAGGAGAAGGGATGGGAGGAGAAGGGGAGAGAGGCTCCAGTCAAATGCTCACTGGAACTTCTCTGGGAGGGCAAGAGCAGGGAGCCCTCAGGCAGCAAACCCTCCACACAAAGGCAGGAGTATTCAGAGAAAAGACAAAGTGTCCCTATAGCTAAGAAATTAGGGCTGACTGAGCAGTGCACAGGGACCCAGGTTCAAGCCCCTGCTTCCCAGGTACACTTCACATTTGGTAAAGCAAGTCTGCAGGTTTCTCTTTGTCTCTCCTTCTCAATATCCCTGTCTCCTCTGAATTTCTCTCTGTTCTATCTCATATAAAGTAAGAAAAAGAGGAGAAAACAGCCACTGGGAGCAGAGGATTCTTCCTGTAAGCACCCAAACCCAATGAGAATCCTGGTGTCAATTTAAAAAATGATAGACATATAGATAAATAAATAAATAAATAAACAAATAAATAAATAAAACTGGAGATTCACAAGGGGTAGGGGGTAGGCAGGGCACAGAGACTGAGTTACCAGAGCTTAGATTCTGGAAATGGATTTTGTTGTTGTTGCCACTGCCTTGCTATGTTATTTATTTATTTTGGATTGAGGCAGAGAGAAATTGAGGGGAAAGGAGGAGAGAAGGAGAGAATCCTGAAGCAATGGCTTGTCCCTTAGGAAGCAGGAACCAATGGCTTGAACCCAGGTCCTTGAGCACTGTGACATGCTTGCTACTAGATGTCCCACCTCCCAGGTCCTGGAGATGGGTTTTAAGAACCAAAGGAATGGTGGCAGAGGTGACTTTTAGAAATGTCTTCTAGGCCTGGTGAAGTGCTTGTTTAGACAATGCTCAGCCACATGTGTGACCGAGTTCAAGCCCAGCCCCCATTGCACTGAAGGAAGTTTGGGTGCTGGAGGCTCTTTCACTCTCTCTCTGGCTCACTCTATCTGAAAAAAAAATTTTTTAATGAAAAAGGAAATCTGTCAGCAGTGTGTGTGTGTGTTTCACTGTTGTCTCCTTTCTCCTTCCATCCCCTTTCTCCTCCTCTACTCTCTTCCCTCTCCTCCCCCTTCTCTCCCTTCTCCCCCATTCCCCACCTCTACCCCCTTCTCCCTCCTCTACCCTCCTTTCCTCTTTCCTCCCCTTTCTCCCCCACCTCTCCTTCTGCCTCCCCCTCTCCCTCTCACCTCTCTTCCTGTCCTCACCTCTTCCCTTCCTTCCCCCACTCCACTGCACTCCACTCCCTTCCTCTCCCATCCCCCTTTCTTCCACTACTCTCTCCCCTCCTCTCCCCTCCACCTCCTGGATTTCTCTCCACACACAGTAACTGAAGGAGCAGCTCCCTCTCTGAGAAGACAGAGGCAACCTGTAGAGCACAGAGAGGCAGTGAGAGGAGGGCTCCAGAAACTCTTATCCCTGAGGCAGCTGTTGTCACCTATTCCTCTGGCCACAGGCCCAACAACCCCCACCCGACCCTGCTCAGCACCCTCCCAGGCAGGGCTCCCAAATGCAGGGAGCAGGTGCCACTAAACCAGGTCAAGCCCAAGTCCTCTTCTGTGTATTTTTCTTCCTTTAAACAGCCACTGCCAGGAGGCTGTGGACAGGGAGGGGGCAGATACCAGGGGACAGACATGGTCTGGCCTATGCTACCAGATGTTACCCCCCCCCCCAACATACACACTAGCCAGCACCTCTGGGGAGAAGCCATGGGGGAGGAGGACAGTGGGCTGTGAATCCCCAAATCAGAGTCTGGGGCCATTGTGTGAACCCGTGTGTCCAAAATCCCATCACAGCCCAGCCTCTCCATGAAAATGACCACATTTCTCAACATTTAAGGCCTGGGTATTGATTACAACCAGAAAACCAAATCCCTGCACATCGAATATATTGTGAAAATCCCCACAGAAAAATCCATTCAAAATGGCTGTTGTCATGATCAGCATTTATGGAATACTTCCTGCATACCAGCAAATGCCCTTTATAGACTGCCTACAACCCTATAGAAGGAGTTGTGACGATCAACCCAATTCGCAGGAGGGAAAACTGAGGATCCGAGGTGTGAAGCAACCTGTCCAAGATCTCAAGGACCTCAGGAATGTTAGGGCCAGGGCTCCAACACAGGAAAGTCTTACCTCACAGCCCAAACCAAAGTGACTATGTGGTGGCTGTTTGTCTGATTCCCTCTCCCTTCTGCCTCTTTCATAATGGCCCATCTTCTTATCTTTCCTTTCTCCTCAATCCCTGCATTTTCTTGACAGGTCTTTGTGAGAAGCCTGCTGAAGCACATGGAGACAGGAGAGGCAGTGCAGACCTACCTTCCTGAGCAGGTGCACAAAGGTAAGCCCCACTTCCGATCCAGGTGTCTGACTGCAGGGGCCAGAGCTGAGCCCACCTGCAGGCTCACACAGGTGCACCACGTTTGGTCCAGATGGCCTTAGACCACACAGATTCATAGTCAGGCTTAGCCCAGGGGCTAGATAATGGGTCACTCTGGCTGGAGGTGCCTTTGTCCTCATTCCTTCCTTCCTTCCTTCCTTCCTTCCTTCCTTCCTTCCTTCCTTCCTTCCTTCCTTCTTTTTAATATATATTTATTGATTTTGCTTAGAGACAGAGAGAAATTGAGAGGGGAGGGAGACATAGAGAGGGAGAGACAAAGAGACATCTGCAGACCTGCTTCACAACTTAGGAAATTTCCCACCTACTGGTGGGGGACAGAGCTTAAACTGAGTCATGTACATGACTGAGCAGCGCACTGTCCAAATCAGCAACTTCACCAGCCCTAGAGGACATTTCCAAAAGTCACATCTGACATCAGTCTTTTGGTTCATAAAACCCATCTCCAAGGTCTGGGAAGTGGTGCATCCAGTAGCAGTGCTGCAGATGTCTCTCCCTCTCTGTCTCCCTCTTCCTCCTTGTCGCTCACTCTCTACTGAAAGCAAAACATGGCGGCCAGGATTGGTGGAATCACACAGGCACAGAACCCTAGTGATAACCCTGGTGGCAAGAACAGAAAAAGATTTTACACCAAGTATGAGCCTATCAGAAAACAGCTTCAAGACCAAAAAGACAAGGAATAACAATGGAAGTAGGGATGACTAAGATTCTGTATTGATATTTTTCTGTATATTTCTATAATAAGCCTGTATTATTTTTAGAGCAAGGGGGAAGAAAAAGGAAATTTCCTGTTGTGCATGTATTCTAAGGCCTCCGGACATAACTGAGCTCAGACAACACTTGGCCCAAGCTCCTCAGCCATCAGAATTGGGATTGCTAGCCTCTGGTTAAAAAGAAACCTGATTAAACCAAACAAAATGAATGCAATTTGGATTTTAATGGACTCCCACTTTGTCTCAAACAAGTGAATAGAACTCCAGGTTAGAGTGGGCCGAGCCTGAGGGCTCTCAGTGGAGGCTTTCTGGAACGCTGAAACCAGGTTCATCACACTTCCTTAGAAACCAAACGCAACTCCTCCAAAGGCTACAAGCTTCCTACAGTTATTCCCAGAGTGCCCTGCCCAGAAGCAGCACAAGGCTACGCACCAGAGATCCTGGGGGCAAGTGCATCTTCAGGGAATACACAGGAGATTTTCAGGCATTTGGGTTCTTCTAAAGTTACCATGGGGAAAACTCACCAAGCAGTCCAGTGGAAATAATGCTGCTTTGGTTTTCAACAAATCAATCACCTATTTCTTCCATCACAGTGACATAAAGATCTTGGGTTTCTTCAAAGGATTTTTTGAGAATATACAACTACAAATTTAGAGATAAGCAAGCTATCCTCTTTCCCTCCGCCTCCTCCTCCCCTACCTCTACTTCTTCCTTTGTTTTAATTGCCACCAGGTTTATTGTTAGGATGCGGTATCTGTACAACAAATCCATTATTCCCTTCAGTCATTTATTTCCTTGTATTTGATAGGACAGAGAGAAATTGAGAAGAAAGGGGGAGATACAGAGGGAGAGACACCTGCAGCCCTGCTTCACCACTCCCTGAAGGTGAGGAGCGGGGGCTTGAACCTAAGTCTTTACAATGGGAATGTATGCACTCTACCAGGTGCACCACCACCTGCCCTCCTCTTCCAAGAATAAAAATGAGAGAGGAAGTGAGAAGACAAGTATCTGAAGTGGATGGCAGTTGTGGAGACATTTCATTCGTATAGCTCATCAAATTGTTAAGTTGTTAAGGGAAAAGGTTGAGACACACCACTAATTCAGACTACACCAGGGTGATTTTTCACGGTTCAAGCTGATTTACTTCATCCTAAGCCTACCACAAGATCACCTGCTCCCTGCTAGCTAATACTTGGAGCTTTATAGTACAGTAGACAGTCCTTTCTTTGAAATGTCTTTCGAAACAGGCGGGGTGAGCAAACACTTCTTGTGATACATGGGAGGAGTATTTCTACTTTAACAAATATTCACTGATTTTTATGTTTACTCGAGAATGGAAAACAAAGTCTCAAGCTTGTGGTTATTAATGTAGCTTATAAACTGCGTGACACAAGGAGAAATTGCATAGTATAGATGAATATGTCACACCTCATTAAAACCTGCACTGGAGAACTCTATATTTCATTCTATATAAACTCTACTTCAACCCCAAGTAAAAGTAATAGAATAAGACAAACAGTGTGTAGGTATTGTCGAAATCACGCGGGGACAAAAGCCTGAGAATGACACTTAATGCCACAGACATTTGAAAAGTTGAAGGCTCTCACTGACTTCACATTCTGCGTGTACCTGGTATTGTTCTAATCAGGGGGACAGTGGCAAAACACAGCAAGTCTTCCTCCTCAGGGAACCTCCAACCTGGCAGAGTAAAGGCTGATGCAGAGCTCACTACTCACATTCCTGGTTCACCAAGAACTACGGAATCCACATCACACTGGATCCGAACAAGGGACTTCCATTTTTATTTATTAAATATTTATTTATTAAATATTAATGTTTCTATATTCATTTATTGGATTGTGATAGAAAAAAAAACTGAGATGGAAGAGAAAGAGTGAGACACACAGAGAGAGGAGCCTGCATAACTGCTTCCCCACTCATGAATCTTCCCTCCTGCGGGTGGGGACCAGGGGCTCAAACCCTGGTAACATGCTCACTCAACCAACTGCACCACCAACCTGCCCCCTAACATCTGGGCCCCTTGGAATATATCTAAAATAAACTTCCTTGTTTCTTCCAACATGAATATCCTTAGTTCCATTAAAAGTTTTGTCCCACTTTATATTTTATTGCTTTTCAGCCACCAAGTTGCAGATGTTACCATGATTCCATCGAGAAGAAGGGAAGGTCTGGGAGAGCATGGGGCTTGGGTGTCCCAGCTCCTGGGTAGCTCCTCAGTGCCACACACACTGGGCCAGTGCTCTGATCTCTCTCTCCCTCTCTTTTTCTCCCTCTCTCTAGATTCCCTCTCCCTCATGAAATAAATAAAAGAAGCATTCAGATGGTAATAGGGCATCTTGGCTGGGATCCTGGAACAAAAAGGGGGGGATGGGGAAGGTGTTAGAAGGAAAAGTAATAATAGCCTGCAGAGGAAAACTTCCAGAGTGATGAAGCAGTGATGCCGGTGCCTCTCTATCTCTCCCTTCCCTCTCAAGTTCTATCAAAACAGAAATAAATAAATAAATAAACAAACAAACAGAAATAGTATTTCAGTGCAGAACAGGGGCAGCAGAGCCAACTTGCCAAGAAGGGCCCGTGTACCTAGGCACCAGAGAAGGCCCAGTGTTGTGGTGTCTCTCCCTCTCTTTCTCTCAATGAATAAACTGGGCAGTACTGTGATGTGTGCATGTAAGGTTCTGGTTCCACATGCAATCTTGTGCATTGCTCCAGCAATCACAGTGGTCTGTCTCCCTCTCTCCCTCTCCCTCTCCCTCTCCCTCTCCCTCTCCCTCTCCCTCTCCCTCTCCCTCTCCCTCTCCCTCTCCCCCTCTCTCTTTTCTATCACAAATGAAAAATGACAGCTGGCAGAACCAGTGGAAATGTGCAAGCAGGAGCCCCACTTGTAATCCTGGTGGCAGAAGAAAGAGAAAGATAGAAACATAACACCAAGGTTTATGGTGCTGTGACCAGGCAGGGAAGAGGCATGCAGAGGAGGCATGTGTAGGAGGTCCAAGCCTTCCAAATCCAAACACAAACACACGGAAACCAAGGCACAGTGTGGTGGTTACTCCATGGGTATGGGAGAGTTTAAATGCCTCTCACTTTTCCAGGGCTGGGGGAAAAAACCACCCCCACCCCTCTTTTCCATGGGAATGTGCTCAACCAGCTCACAAGCCCAGCTTTCCAAGTGCCTGGGAGCACACACATACTCAACATTACAAACTGGGTTCTCTGTGTTTTCCTCTGCCTAGAAATAGCACTATTTGATTTCTCGCCTTCTCAACATTCTCCTCTCTCTTTTTAAAAAAAATTTTTGTAGTTCTTTTTTAAAAAAAATGTTTTATTATATTTATTTATTTATTGGATAGAGACAGTCAGAAGTTGAGAGGCTAGGAGGAGATAGAGAGGGAGAGAGATAGAGAGACACTTGCAGACCTGCTTCATCACTCATGAAGCTTTCCCCCTGCAAGTGGGGACCGGAGACTCAAACCTGGGTCCTTGCACACTGTAACATGTGTGCTCAACCACATGTGCCACCACCCAGCCCCCACATTCTCCTCTCTCGATAGCCGAACATCAAAAATTAAGCCAGCATAAGCCTGAACCCAAGTAGTCCCCCTGTTCTCTCTCAATGGCTGGCTCTTTCCTCTGCCAGTTCGACTTCTGCTGTCCTTGTCCTCTCTTGTGTCTGAGAATTGAGGTGTGGGACACTCAGTAGGTTGGTCTGCCCATCTCATCCCAAAGGACATTTGTGTACCCGGCCCTTTTGTTTTCCTTTTTGCAGAACTTGGGGTTAGCAAATGTCAATTTCACTGACAAGTCTTCAGTCAAATGGGCATGGGCAGGTAGCAGGAGAGTTTGAATGGCAGCATCACAAGGCATGCACCTTACCTGCTGAGTTATCTCTCTTACCCTTTATATTCTTCATAGATTATGAAATAGCCACAAGAAAGCCTTGCTTCAGGGCAGGGGTTTAGTGGTGATAGGTGGGGTATATATATATATATATATATGTGTGTGTGTGTGTGTGTGTGTGTGCTTTTACTTTATTTCCCCCTAACACAGCAGTTTGTGAGGTAGTGAATACTGGAAAGTGTCCATCACATGCTGGGGATTTGTTCCTCATTTCAACAAAGTTTGAGATGCCCAGCACTCCAAAAAATCTACATATAGTGTCTTATTTGTTGTTCTTGTTGTGTGGGTGGGTCCACTATTAACAGCTCATCACTCACTACTGACTTTTATTTTCTTTTTCAGGTAGAAAGACAGCTAGGGAGAGAGAAATACCATAGCACCAAGCCTTTCTCCATGTGGTAGGCATTGGGCTCAAACCTGGGCATGCACATGACAAAACAGAGGTACTATCAAGGTGAGTTATACTGCCGGCCATTCAAACCTCACTGTGTATTTGGCACACCACAGAACTGTAAAAAAAAAAAAAAAAAAATCCATGTCTGAGGATGTAAGATCCCTGGTTCAATCCTCTGGCATCACCATAAGCCAGAGATGAGCAGGGATTTGGTATAAATAAATAAATAAATAAACAAACAAACAAATAGTCACTTATCAAGTCTAGAGAACACTGCTCCTAAAAGTGATCACCGGAGTGCTTTTCGCACTGAGTGCTTCTTTCTGAAGGGATCTCTCCTCACATCAACGTGACTACTCCCCATTTTCCTTGACCTGACCTCTCCTGCTCAAAGCTATGGCAAACATGTTTATGACAAAATTATAGAGGTCATTTAGAATCCATAACCTTCCAAAATCACAGGTTCTAATTTTTCAGAGGTGAGAGCATTTAACTCTCTCTCTCTCTCTCTCTTATTTATTACATATGAGAAAGAAAGCTGCCTTCTGATATAGACAGAGAGACAGGAAGTGAAAGAGATCACAGGACCAAAGCTTTCTTCAGTGTGATGAAGACCAGGCTTAAACCTGGGTCTTGCAAAGGGCAGCAAAGCCTCACACTGTCCAAGTGAGCTGATATACCAAGAGCCAGCCCAGCTCTTGGTATATCTACAGCATGATTGTCATCAGGACCAAGGTGACCTGGTGGCCGGGCCAGCAGCTCAATTGCCCACACATCAAAGACTCTGGTCCAGGATCCAACACCATCAACATGTTTCCTCTCGGCCCTTCAGTGGATGTCTCTGGTCCCTTTATTAGAGAAGGAATCTGTCTGGTGACCAGCCACAGATACATGATTTGCACTGGCTCAGCTGACCTCAGTCCTCGCCCTTGGGGCTGGGACTGTGTCTTAATTGCATCCTTGCTCCTGCACAAAACCACCGCTTGTGTCTGGTTTCTTTCTCCCCCAACAGCTGACCCTACCGATTTTTCTCCTCACCTCGCTCATCAACCTGTCAACTGGCAAGCAGTAGCTGTTTCCTGCCTTTGTTTGGGATCCTGGTAATTTCCCAGTAATTAATGAGCCTGCAGAGTCCTGGCTCTTGCCCACAGGCTGGCTTTGTTACACTGCCTCCCTCCTCTCTTCGGAGAAGGGCCGAGTACAGGAGCTTAATGGCCACAGGCTGGCTTTGTTACACTGCCTCCCTCCTCTCTTCGGAGAAGGGCCGAGTACAGGAGCTTAATGCCCACAGGCTGGCTTTGTTACACTGCCTCCCTCCTCTCTTCGGAGAAGGGCCGAGTACAGGAGCTTAATGAGAGTGATCGGGCAGCTATTTTGGGTGAAAACACCCTTCTTTCCCTTCCTTCTGCCATGCAGCAAAAATGTGTCTATCGTTCAACCTTGGGCTTACAAAGAAGGCTCCAGAATCAGGAATATTGGAGCTGCAGGCTTTCCAGAGACAGAGGAGTATGGACGTGAAGCTGTAAAGGGAGCCCTCAGCCAGCACCCCGACCCCAGCATGGAGAAAGCACCCTGGATGCACTGTGTGTAGGGGATGGGGTGGGGTGCAAAGGGACTACAGTTTCCTTTCTCATTTCTTAAAGACAAGGGAGAAAGCACTGCGTGCATCTGCCCCTGAACACCCATTATTCAAAGGTGTGCGCTGGGGGTGTTCTGTGGGCCTAAGATTGGTCTCAGTGCTGTGAGGGAGAGGCCACCCACTAACAGATGAAGCAAGAAGGGAGGGGGTCACAGAGCATAGGGTGTTATGGGAACCCAGTAAGCACGGAAAGGGAGTAAGGATGAGAGGGCAGGGAGGGCCTGACCTGTGTAATGTGACAGGGAAGCCTCTCCTATACAACAGACACCTCAACAGAGCCTGCAGGCAGTGAGGGAGGAAGAGAATGGCCTCTGAGTCAGAGGTTTCTGGGGGATGGAGCAGTGGGTAAAAATGCAGGCAGGTGACATGATGCCACACTAGGCAGGTGACATGAGATTACACTAGGCGGGTGATATGGGGCCGTGATAGGAGGGTGACATGAGACCATGTTGGATGGAAGATGTCATTTGCCAACAGACAACTGGATAAAAATGTACTGTTTCCACATAACACAACACTCCGATGCTATACAAAGGTGAAATTCCGCCATTTTCAACAACATGAATGAAACTACAGGTTTTCATGCTCCACAATGAAGTAAGACAGAGAAAGACAAAAGTCATCGTGCAGTTCACTTCTGTGCCACACAGTGAAACACGATGAAAAAAAAAATGAGCTAAGTAAAATGTAAATAAAATAATGGTTATTAAAAATCAAACTAGTTCAGCATGGGACAGGGGTGAGTAAGTAGGGTAAAAGTGTCCGCCGTGTGACAAAGCATGTAATGAGATGTCTGGTGGTGAGAACAATGCATTAGATACAGGTGTATAATGAAGGACACATGGAACCGGTATCATATCATTCATCACTTCATTATAAAACCTTAAAAAAAAGATGTGTAAGTGATTTAAGTTGAGTTTTAGAGTTGTAATGATGCTGTTGACTAACTGGTTCCTTTGCTGAGGAAGAAAGGCAGGCAGAAAGACAGGCAGGAAAAAATGGGAGATAGGACTGGGGACATAGCTGAATCATTCTGCAAATGACTTTTTACACCTAAGACTCATAAGTCCCTGGTTCCATCTCAGCCACCACCATAAACCAGAGATGATCAGTACTCTAGAATGAGAGGGGGGGTGGGTTGTAGAGAAACAAGGAGAATAGAAATAACCAGGCATCTAGGGGGAGTCGGGCTGTAGCACACCGGGTTAAGTGCAAAGCGCAAGGACCAGCCTAGGAATCCTGGTTCGAGCCCCCGGATCCCCACCTGCAGGGGAGTCACTTCACAGGCGGTGAAGCAGGTCTGCAGGTGTCTGCCTTTCTCTCCCCCTCTGTCTTCCCCTCCTCTCTCCATTTCTCTCTGTCCTAACAATGACGACATCAACAACAATAACTACAACAATAACAAATAAATTAATTTTTAAAATAAATAAATAAATTTAAAAAGGAAATAACCAGGCATCTTAGCCCAGTCCCCAAACACACAGAGTATGGATACTTACGTCCTCAATGTTCTATGGAGCTGCCTCCAAAAAAAGGAAAGTCAGTCGCTTACAGGTTACATAAGACTTGCCTCAGTGTGCTCAAAACTCAGCTCCACTATCAGACACTTATCATTAGCATTTTCTTTTCAGAGAGAGAGAGAGACAGGGAGAGAGAGAGGAACCTAAGTAGAGATTCAGGCAGGGATCACAGTGCCCAGAATCGGGTGGAAGCAGCAGCAACACTGTGGGGGCAGGTAGCATTTAGGTGGCAGTGGGGAGCCCAAAAGGAGTCCACAAACAAAAGCCTGGACCACCTCCTATCCTGGAGAAGACAGTAATGAAAGGACAGAGAGAAAGCTCCTCTTCTTCTTCCCACCCCAGCCAGCTAGGGAGGAGACTGCTTCACAAGGAGCAGGTGTGGGACCAGGCAATGACACACCATATAGAATACATGTATTACCATGTGGAAGGACTCGGGTTCAAACCCCCACTCCCCACATGTAGGGGGGAAGTTTCGCGAGCACTGAAGCAGGTCTGTAGGTGTTTTTTTGTCTCTGTCTCTCTCTCTCTCTCTCTTTCTACTTCCCAGTTCCCTCTCAATTTCTCTCTCTCTAGACAAATAAAGAAAAGTAAAGAAATACAGGCTGCAAAGATAAAATAAAATAAAATAAAATAAAATAAAACAAATAAGCAGGTGAGAAGAGCAGTGTCCTCCACAGTGAGCGCTCTTCCTCTGCTCTGGAAACAGCTAGAAATGACTCAAGGGCCCTGAGCAAGCAGGTCAGGGAATGTGAACTGCGCTCTGGGAGACCCTCCAGGGCTCTGCTCACAGGGCCAGTGGGTGAGCCCAGGCCTGCCCTTGACCACACCTTAACTTTATTCTTTATTTTTCTGGAACCAAGCCCTGAGCATGTCAGTCTCAAACCCATCCCCCTTCCAAAACAAACAAACCAACAAAAGCTTGCTAAGCTTTAAATGCTTCAGTCTATGTTTCCAAGCCAAAGAGCTCTGGGTCCCAGCACACTACTGTCCAGTATGGGCAGGAAGTCACCCAGCTGTTTTCAAGTCTGTCTGTGATAGTTATTATATACAATTGCATTAAATGAAAACAATAGTGAGGGTACTACAAGGGGCAGGAAAGTCACTTGAAATGTCATGATCAAAAAAAGGTAGTGGGAATAATGTAGAACTGTACCCTTCTTATCCTAGGGTCTTCTTGATCATTATTAAATCAATAATAAAAAAAAAGATGTCAAAAACATTGTTTCTGTGGCTTCCCCACCAGCAGGTAGACTGAAGCCACCCAGGTCTCAGTGGGGTTGGGGAGTCAGAGGAGAGTCACCTTAGGGTCACCTGGGAACCACAGCACAAGGCTTTACATGGACAGCAAAAATGTTCCATCAATTCTACTGATTTTTTTAATTTATAAATATTGACAAGACTATAGTATAAGAAGGGTACATTTCTATACAATGCCCATCCCCAGAGCTCCATATCCCATCCCGTCCCTTGATACCTTCCCTATTCTTTATCCCTCTGGGAGTATGGACCCAGGATCATTGTGGGGTACAGAAGGTGGAAGGTCTGGCTTGTATGATTGCTTCCCCGCTGAACATGGGCGTTGGCAGGTGGATACATACTCCTAGCCTGTCTCTCTACTGATTTTTAAAATTATATTTATTTATTTATTTAGTTAGTTAGTTAGTTATTGAATAGAGACAACCAGAAATTGAAAGGGATGAGGGTAATAGAAAAGGAGAAAGAGAGACACCTGCAACATTGCTTCACCACTTGCAAAGCTTTCCCCTGCAAGTGGGGATTAGGGGCTTGAACCCGGGTTCATGCACATTATAACATGATATGCCACCACCCAGCACCAATTTTACTGGGTTTTTTTTGTTTGTTTGTTTGTCAACACTACAGCACGAAGCTTCCTCCAGTGCAGTGGAGTCTGAACTAGAACCTTTGTCCTGCACACGGCAAAACATCACACTGTCCAAATGAGTTATGTTGCCAGCCCTATTCCATTAATCTTACAGTTAAAACAAATGTCATGGGGAGAGAACCCCCCCCCATACACACACCCCATTTTTCTGGCCTGATAAATTCAACAGACACAGACTGATCAACAGGAAAGAGTGACCACTTCAATTCATGCCCCATAGAAATATGGAGGCCTTGGGACAACCAGTGCAAGAGATTTCATTTTATTTTTACAATTTTCAGACAAACAGGAAAATATATTTCTGTGGAACTGGCAGCACATGGGACTTAAATTTAGGCACAGCTGTAGTTGAGGAATTTTGCAAAGTTTATTGACAGAGGACTTGAAAAGCTACCAGGCAAGAAGCAGGTCTCCATACTTGTAAGTGCAAGGAAAAGACTTCTTCATACAGAGGAGGCTTCATTTTGCTTTTTAAAAGGAAAGAAAAAAGGGGGGTTGGGGGCTGGCAGGGTGGGGGATGGCCTCCAGGAGCAGTAGATTCACCACGCAAACACCTAATCCCAGCGTTATACCACGGTGGCAATACAAATATAGAAATAGGAGGTTGGTGCAGCAACGGCTTAAGCGCAGGTGGTACAAAGTTCAAGGACCAAAATAAGGATCCCGGTTCAAGTCCCCAGCTCCCCACCTGCAGGGGAGTTGCCTCACAAGTGGTGAAGCAGGCCTGCAGGTGTCTATCTTTCTCTCTACCCCTCTATCTCCCCTCTTCTCTCCATTTCTCTCTGTCATATGCAACAACAACATCAATGACAACAATAACAGTAATGACAACAACAAGGTCAACAAAATGGGAAAAATGGCCTCCAGAAGCAGTGGATTCATGGTGCAGGCACTGAGCCCCAGAGACAACCCTAGAGGTAAAATAAATAAATAAATAAATAAATAAATAAATAAATAATAAAAATGAAAGGAAGCAGAGGGCTGCATGCCTTTCCTTCAACTGTGATTTCTCAGGTATCATTGAAAATAACCAGCATGCCACTTTGTCACAAGCTGGGGCAATTCTTTTTTTTTTAAATATTTATTTATTTATTCCCTTTGTTGTTTTTTATTGTTGTAGTCATTATTGTTGTCATCACTGTTGGATAGGACAGAGAGAAATGGAGAAAGCAGGGGAAGACAGAGAGGGGGAGAGAAAGACATACACCTGAAGACCTGCTTTACTGCCTGTGATGCGACTCCCCTGCAGGTGGGAGCTGGGGGCTTGAACTGTATCCTTACACCAGTATTCTTACCACTGGTCTTTGTGCTTTGAGCCACGTGCACTTAACCCACTGTGCTACCACCCAACTCCCTTAAGCTGGGGCAGTTCTATCCTGAATTCTGACACAATCAACTTTTAGGTCAAAGAAAATGTTTTAGTCAGCATTAACATTGCTAACACCAAAGAAGCTGTGACATTTAATTGTATGTTTTTATTTATTTTATTTATTAGATAGAGACAGAGCAAAATCAAAAGGAGGAAGGGAGAGGCAGAGAGACACTTGCAGCGTTGGCTCACCACACATGTAGCTTCCTCCTGTCATGCAGAGGGATCCAGGGAGGTTGCATGTGGAGCCTAGTGCACGTCACATGTTTGCTTTACCAGGTATGCCACCACCCAGATCCTTGTGGTTCTTTTCTTATTTCCTATCACTTTAATGAGATGTTGATTTATGTGACTATTGTCACATCTCCCCAAGTTTGGTGCCATCACCTACCATCAGCTTATCACAGGGCTACCCCATAGCACACTGAGCTCCACCTCCTTTAAACCTTCTCTCAGCTGCCTCCCACCAAGGAGTCTGAGTCCCTTGGAGGCAAAGTGTGCAGAGACCACAGTCAGACTTCGACCCAGAGAGGACCCAAACGCACAGATGACAGCAGTCATTTCCTAAGTTGTGAGGGTTCGATTGCCACTGTTGAGTGGAGATGATGGCAAGCTTTCTCTCTTGAGAAGTATGTGCTCAGCTTTAATATGTAGTTGAGAATAATGAGTTTCCCAGTTATGGCAGCAACAGTGAACAGTGTCCTGGGTTCAAGCTCCCATCCCCCACCTGCAGGGAGGGGGTTTACAAGCAGTGTTGCAGGTGGCTCTCCTTCTCTTTCTCCCTCTCTCCAAAAGAAACAAAAGGGGGGAGGGAGAAATAATTGCCAGGTAACTTAAGTGGAAGAAAGAATGAGAGGGGAGTGAGGGGTCAATTCAACTTAATGAATAAGTAGTTCTTGAAAAATCATGACTGAGATAAGTCAGAAACAAAAGGATGAAGATGGGGTGATCTCACTTATAGGCATAAATTGAAAAACAAGATGAGAAGGGAAAACACTAAGCAGAACTTGGACTGGAGTTGGTGTATTGCAGCAAAGTAAAAGACTCTGGAGTTGGTGGGGAGGGTTCAGGTCCTGGAACATGAAGGCAGAGGAGGACCTAGTGGGGGTTGTGCTGTTATGTGGAAATGTTATGCATGTACAAACTACTGTATTTTACTGTCAACTGTAAACCACTAGTCCCCAATAAAGAAATTTAAAAAATAAAGAAAACAAAAATCATGACTAAAAATATTACAGGTGCTCGGAAAATCAGCACTTGACCCCCCAAATATTGTGAAGGTCATCTACAAATACTTTAAACAGGGTTCCACTAGGACCTCCAGAGCGACTGCCTTATAAAGCACCAGGTACCTTCATCTCTCAAGAGGAAAAACAATGAAATAAATAGTACCAGCATATCTCCCACTTATCTGATGGGGGAAAATGAGAATTTGTGCATAATGATCCAATTGTTTGATTCAATTTGAAATCATATATCATTGTGTGTTTTAGAGCCTGTGGTTCATTTAAAATAGAAAGAAACATTTGTTATGTGGAACAAAGCCCCCTCTTCAGCACACAGGGCGACACTGAATAACTCTGGCATTGTATGGGTGGAATCAGATAATTGATACAGATTTCCACAAGAAGATGAGGCCCACATAAGAATGAGATCAGCAAGTCCAGTCCTATCAGCTGGGATCAATTTGCAAGGGTCAATCTGCCTCAGGCCAGAAAATAATCTCATCTGGAAGAAGCTGACAGCTGATTCCCAAGAGGCAGCCTCACAGAGTATAATGGATCACCCCCACCCCCAACATGAATTTGACACACCTTCCCCAAATGGACTCTCTGGGGTCTTGTCAAAACAGGATGACAGAAATATATATATGATTTTTTTTCTTTAGCCTAGAGTGTCTGAGGTTCCAACCATTCATTTCATTTAAGCATATAGATTCTCTTCACTAGGATTTGAATCATTTGTGCCTGCAAATTCATTCCCTAGAGTGTTGATTGTGACTCACTGAGGAGTCAGAAGCAACCAGTGACATCAAAGCCTTCAAAAAGATAAATCTAGAGCATCTTTCTCATTTCCTTACACTTTCTACCTTGGAATTGTCCACTCAGAGAGAATGGATACATCTATTCCCTAAGTAAGAAGACGTTACACTGTCCTGTGAGCTTGCAGAGGCACTGCTCCCATCTTTGGCCACAAAGAAACTCTTAGAGTGGTTCTTTCTCCTGTGGATATTGTGATTCTGGAGGTGGGGGGAAGGGAGAAGGAGAGGGAGAGAGGGAGAGGGTGGGGGAGAGGGAGAGGGAGAGGGAGAGAGAGAGGGAGAGGGTGGGGGAGAGGGAGAAGGAGGGGAGGGGGAGAGGGAGGGAGAGGGGAGGGGAGGGAGAGGGAGACAGGGAGACAGGGAGAGAAGGAGAGAGAGAACTCAGTGCACTGCTAAGGGTGACTGTTGGACCTTTCAAGTGACTCCACAAGTTGGGTACCAGGGGCAAGCATGCCCCCATCTATAAGATGGAGAAGGTTAGTGGTCTGGGAAGTGGCTCAGTGGATAAAGCATTGAACTCTCAAGCATGAGGTCCCAAGTTCAATCCCTGGCAGCATATGTACCAGAGTGATTCCTGGTTCTTTTCTCTCTCATCCTATCTTTTTCATTAACAAATAAAATATTAAAGAAAGAAAGAAAAATATTTCTAAAAAAGAGAGAGAGAAGCATCGACTGGAGAGCTAGCTGGACAGGACTCCATGTCCAGGCTCCCAGAGGTCCCTTGTTCAATCCCTGACACCTCCATAAACCAGAACTAAGCACTCCTTGGAATGTTCCTCTCTCTCATAAAACCAAATAAATATTTGGGAGCTGGGGAATGAAGTAGTGAAAATCTAAGTGTATTAAGGACTTTGCTGAAGTCACTAAGTGACTAGTATAAGTGGACTAGGTTCCTGGAGCTCGTCTCAGAAGTGTCCTAAGAAGATGTTTGAGTGGGGAGATTGTCTTAAATGTTTGCTAGAGACTGGGTTTGTCCTACCCTTGAAATAGATGTTTAGAATCCATTTTAAAACAGCTAAGTCTAAATTTAAAATAAAAAGCACCTAAGTCCACAGTGTTTCTTTTTGTTGATATTTATTAATTTATTTACTTATTAGACAGAGACAGAGAGAAATTGAAAGGAGAGTGAGAAAGAGAGACACTTATAAGCAACTGCTTCATCACTTGTGAAGCTTCTCTCCTGCAAGTGATGACTGGGGGCTTGAACCTGGGTCTTTGAGTACTATAACAAGTATGCTCAACACAGTATGCCACAGCATGGTTCAACATCAACTTCTTTTCTTTTTTTCTTTTCTTTAGGTTTAATTTATTTATAAAAAGGAAGCACTGACAAAAACCATAGGATAAGAGGGGTACAACTCCACACAATTCCCACCACCAGAACTCCGTATCCCATCCCCTCCCTTGATAGCTTTCCTCTTCTTTAGCCTTCTGGGAATATGGACACAAGGTCATTGTGGGATGCAGAAAGTGGAAGGTCTGGCTTCTGTAATTGCTTCCTCACTGAAAATGGGTGTTGACTGGTTGATCCATACTCCCAGCCTGTCTTTCTCTTTCCCTTGTGGGGTGGGGTTCTGAGGAATCAGAGCTCCAGGACACATTGGTGGGGTCATGGAAGTCAAGTGTGTTTGGCATCATGCTAGCATCTGGAACCTGGTGGCTGAAAAGAGAGTTAATATATAAAGCCAATCAAGTTGTTGACTAATCATGAAACTAAATACCGGAGTAGTGCAGAGGAAGAGTTGGGGGGGTCTCCGTTCTGTAGATAGCTAGTAGGCATATTTTAATTATATTCCAAAGGGCCTATAGCTATACTAGTTTTTGACTTTCTTTTCCCTGAGCCTATGGGAAAGATGTATAAATATTGTTGACTGTTTAAACCCCATCAATGTGATCTGATCTGGGACCCATATTCAACTTAGGAAGCTATGTGACCTCTGCATCCCTGTAGATCTGACCACACATTCTGTGGTCATGAGTAGGAACATTCCAAGCTGCCCCAATATCAGGACCCATCTTCCTCAGGTGTGGCATAGAGTATGTTGTCCAGCCTCCCTTCAGAGGATGGAACATTCTCTACTATTGTTGATCCAAGTTGAGGGCAAGGCCCTATGGGGGTCTACAAAGGGGTCTGTTTTGTTGTTTCTCATATATATGACCAGTAACAATGGATAGAGGGATTTATTCGAGGTCTAGGCCCATAATGTCTTATTGGGAATCTCGGGACTCCTAGACTAGGGCCCCAGCTGTCAAAATCAACTTATAATGTTTACAGACCCCATCCTGAAAGGTGACTGGCAGCCTGCTAATATATCACTGATTTCTTAGTAAGTGGGGACACCATGTTTTCATATAAGAAGTGAAATTCCTATTTTAACTCTTCTTTCAGCCACCAGGTTACAGATGCTAGCATGATGCCAACCAGACTTCCCTGGACAGACGACCCCACCAGTATGTCCTGGAGCTCTGATTCCCCAGAACTCCACCCCACTAGGGAAAGAGAGAGGCAGGCTGGGAGTACGGATCGACCTGTCAATGCCCATGTTCAGCAGGGAAGTGATTACAGAAGCCAGACTTTCCACCTTCTGCACCCCATAATGACCCTGGATCCATACTCCCAGAAGGATAAAGAATAGGAAAGCTATGGGGTGGGGGGGATACATAGTTCTGGTGGTGGGAATTGCATGAAATTGTACCCCTCTTAGCCTATGGTTTTTGTCAGTGTTTCCTTTTGATAAATAAAATTTTTAAATAAATAAAATAATTAAAATTATTTTACTCAAAAATTCCAAACCATAAAAGATGAAGGAGAAAGAGAAGAAGAAGAGAAGAAGAAGAAGAAGAAGAAGAAGAAGAAGAAGAAGAAGAAGAAGAAGAAGAAGAAGAAGAAGAAGAAGAAGAAGAAGAAGAAGAAGAAGGAGAAGAAGAAGAAGAATAGGAGGGGGGAGGGGGGGAGGAGGAGGGGGAGGAGGGGGAGGAGGAGGAGGAGGAGGAGGAGGAGGAGGAGGAGGAGGAGGAGGAGAATTCTTTTCCAAGAAAAGGAAACTGGCTGCCTGGAGCTAGTTGCGTTTCTGTTATGAAATGCTCTTGCTGGGCCTATCATACGATGGAGCTGATGGCTCCTTTTCTCACACTCTGTTTTTGGTAGAAGAAAGGAAGGCATAGTGTATTTCCAGACTGCTTAAAAAATCACCTTCAACCATCAGGCACATGATTTATTTTTTTGCCTTCAGAGTCTCAGCAGTCAGTCTGGAGTTTGATAAATGTTTGTTGGATTCAACTGATTTACTCTCTCAGCTGCAGTTGTATGTTTTGTGAGCAAATGGATGAATCCCATTACTCTGGAGACCAGGCAAATATTTGCCTGGTGCATAATTTTTACTTTTCTCCTTCCTGAGCAAAGGGAAGATTGGTTTCCTATAACTTGCTGTGGCCTTGTGGCGAGCTGCTTACTGCCTGCCTGCTTTTACAGTTCCCCTTTTTAGGGGATGTAAGTTTGTGTGTTTGAGGTGGTAGGTGGTGTGGAAATCAAAACAGGATGTAAGGGAAGAATTTCCAGGTCATAGAGCCGAGAGGCCTCTGGCCAGAGGATCAGATTGCAGACAATATATTGGGTAAATGCAAGTTGGGAATACTTGCATATGAAGAAGTCCCATTCTAATTTTCTGATTTCTGGAAGGACCACACTACTTACATTGTGTCCCCTGTAGGTCTTGGGTATTTTTAGCACACTAAACTGCAGGGATCCCTCTGAGATTATTATCAGCTACTGCAGTGATAAGCTTTGTCTACGATCATCCTGCTCTCCCTTCCTCCTCAAGTGTTATGAGCAGTAGTGTCGAGACACTGTGTCTCTTTCTGTGGGTAGAGGAGAGGTGAAAGCACGTTCTCTAAAAAGGAGTTTGAGATTTATTACCTACGTGTCTAGTACATTTTGTCCTACTGTTTTATACCCATGGTTGCACTGTGAGAGATGCTTCAGAGCTCCCAAAAGCATTTCAGTCCCTGCAGAAACTTGCAGGGAAGCTGAGATCCAAGAGCATGCCTCTCTGAGAGTGCTGGAAGGAGAGGTGCTCAGGCCCCCTGAGCTCACCCCAATTATATATATATATAATTTCTTTATTAGGGGATTAATGTTTTCCAGTTGACAGTAAATACAATAGCTTATATAACATTTATCAGCTTTCCACTCAAAAATAAAACCCCCACTAGGTCCTCTGCCATCCTGTTCCAAGACATGAACCACCCCCACCCCCACCCCAGAGTCTTTTGCTTTGGTGCAATACAAATACCTGTGAGTGAGGTCATCCCATATTCATCTTTCTGTTTCTGACATAGTTCACTTAATATGATTTCTTCAATCACCATTTTCAATATCTGAGTAGTATTTCATTGCGTATATATACCACAATTTGCTCAGCCACTCATCTGTTGTTGGACACCTGGGTTGCTTCCAGGTTTTGGCTATTACAAATTACATGCTGCTATGGACATAGATATACACAAATCTTTTTGGATGGGTGTGTTGGGTTCCTTAGGATATAATCCCAGGAGAGGAATTGGAAGTCATAGGGTAGGTTCACTTCTAACCTTCTGAGAGTTCTCCGGACTGCTCTCCACAGAGGTTGGAGCAATTGACATTCCCACTAGAAATGCAGGATGGTTTCTTTGTCCCCACAACCTCTCCAGCATTTGTTGCTGCTGTCTTTTCTGGTGTATGACATTGTCACAGAAGTAAAGTGGTATCTCACTGTTGTCTTTATTTGCATTTTCCAGACAATCAATGACTTGGAGCATTTTTAAATATGTTTCTGGGTCTTTTGGATCTCTTCTGTGGTGAATATTCTGTTCATGTCCTCTCCCCATTTTTGGGTGGGGTCATTTCTTTTCTTGTCATTGAATTTGGCAAGCTCTTTATATATTTTGGTTATTAGCCTCTTGTCTGGTTTATGGCATGTAAAGATCTTCTCCCATTCTGTGAGGGGTTTCTTTGCTTGGGTAGTGGTTTCTTTTGCTGTGAAGAAGCTTTTTAATTTGATGTAGTCCCACTGGTTTATTCTTGCCTTAGTCTTCTTTGTAATTGGATTCATTTCATTAAAGAAGATGTCTTTAAAATTTATACAGAAAATTTATACAGAAAAAAGTTCTGCCAATATTTTCCTCGAAATATATGATACTTCTGTACCCCTTTACTTCCTTGCTCCTGCCATGGTAAGAACTTCCAACACTCTGTTGAATAGTAATGGCTCACCCCGATTTCAGTGGTCTGCGTGAAGCTGGGAGATGGACCCGCATGAGCAGAGGATTAACAAAGCTCCACAGATGGCCTCTCCTTGGCCATCAGTTCATCTGCTCTTCAGGACAGGACATGTCTGAGCTGGATGGAGGCCACCAACCTGTCACTTGAGCTAAGGTGTAGCCAAGGTACCACTGTGGGTGGAGGGAAACATCAGCCAGAAAGAAGGAAAGGAAGCCTGTTAGCATACAGCCCCCCCCCTGCCGCCCACCTGCAATACACACACACAGAACAGTCGTCTGGCAGAGACAGCTCCCTGTTCCCACCTTGATTTCTGTCTGGAAGAAGAGGAGCTATACCAGAACCCAGTGGTTGGTGAGTAATGCCAGATTCAGAGATCCCCTGGGCATCTGGTCTACCTGTTGGCATCATGGCGTCTAACTCAGGTCCCTGTGCTCCTGGGTTTCTGCAACTGAGTGAGGTGACACTCACTCACCACAGGTAGTACAACACATGTTACCAAGTACAAGGACTCAGGTTCAACCCCCTGGTCCCTATCTGCAGGGGGAAGCTTCACTAGTGGTGAAGCAATGATGCAGATCTCTCTCTCTATCTATCTATCTATCTATCTCTATCTCTATCTATCTATCTCTCCATTGTCTCCTGCCTCTCAATTTCTATCTCTAGCCTAAACAATTTTTAAAATGTTTATTCACTTTTTGTAAGATTTACTTATTTATTTTTTGAGAGAGAAATGGCAGAATATTGCTCAACTCTGCCATATGGTGGTTTCGGGATTGAAGCTGAGGCTTCAAGGTCTCCTGCATGAAAGTCTGGCACACTGCTGCTGTGCTGTCCCCTCCCCAAGCTGTGACTCTTCACTCTTCACATAGCTCTCTCACTCAGGCAGGGATATCGTCACTCTGTTCCGACAGCTAAAGGCAGCCCCTTCCCATGCAGCCATGTGTTCTTCTGTATCCATTTACACAATAAGAAGCTAATGGTTTCAAGATGGTAAAATCTTAACATAGATGTGTTTCATCCTCTCTCTGCGTCCCCAGCTTAGACGACTTTGGCTGCAAGGCCTGATTCCACTATGTAAATAAGGAGCTATTACACTGTATATTTTAATATACCAAGTACACACAGTACAAACTCCTCTTTGGAGTAAATGTTTAATATTGAAGAACAATGTGAGATTATCATATCAATAGGAATAAATAAATTGTCCTTTTCAGATACCTGAGGGTACTTAAGGACAGAATTTCCAACCAGCTTCTGTTTATACTCTTGAATTCCCTGGCAAATGCTTTCTCCTAAGGCACTTTAAAAGGTCAAGTTCAGCTCAGGTCTTCTCTCTGAAAATTAATAAGACTTTAATACACTCAGATATGTAGAAGTGGTGTCAAGGTGAGCTGACTGACATCCACCAAAGAGCCTTCTAGAATAACATTCTGCTGGTCTTCTACCTTTAAGTCACCTCTTCTCATGAGTAGAATATTTTAAAAGAGTTTTCAACATGTTGGCATTATTAAGTGACTTGTGAATAGCAGAATTCTGTCTTAATATCCTGAAATGACTCAATAGGAGAAATAAAGCAAGCAAATAATTCTTGTGCTTGGGCGGGTGTGCACCTGGTTAAGTGCATACGTTACCATGCATAAGGGATGCCTGTCCCCACTTACAGAGAGGAAGCTTCCCAAGTGGTGGAGCAGTAGTATATCTCTCTGTCTTGCTACCACACTATCACCCTTTCCCTCTCAATTTCTTATCAAATAAAGGAGGAAAAAAAATAGCTGTAGGTACAGAGTGACGATATCTCTGCCTGAGTGAGAGAGCTGTGTGCAGTCACAGTGAAGAATCACAGCCTGGGGGAGGGAGGGAGACAGCACAGCAGCAGTGTGCCAGACTTTCATGCAGGAGACCTTGAAGCCTCAGCTTCAATCCCGAAACCACCATAAAGCAGAGCTGAGCAATGTTCTGCCATTTCTCTCTCGAAAAACAAATAAGTAAATCTTACAAAAAGTGAATAAACATTTTAAAAATTGTTTAGGAGAGAAATAGAAATTGAGAGGCAGGAGGGGGTCGGGTGGTAGCACAGCAGGTTAAGCGCGTGTGGTGCAAAGCGCAAGGACCAGTGTAAGGATCCTGGTTTGAGCCCCGGCTCCCTACCTGCAGGGGAGTCGCTTCACAAGCGGTGAGGCAGGTCTGCAGGTGTCTATCTTTCTCTCCCCCTCTCTGTCTTCTCCTCCTCTCTCCATTTCTCTCTGTCCTATCCAACAACAATGACATCAATAATAACGACAAAAATAAAACAACAAGGGCTACAAAAGGGAATAAATAAATAAAATGTTAAAAAAAAAAGAAATTGAGAGGCAGGAGACTATGGAGATATAGATAGATAGACACAGAGAGAGAGAGAGAGATCTGCATCATTGCTTCACCACTAGTGAAGCTTCCTCCTGCAGATAGGGACCAGGGGGTTGAACCCAAGTCCTGTGTGTGCTTGGTAATATTTGTTCTGCTCGGTGTACCACCACCCAGTCCCTGAATACACATTTTAAGAATCATTGAACACTCCCCTCCTGCCCACCAGGGTCTCCTGTTTGCTCAGTCCACTTCTCCTGAATCTACATCCTGGTATTCTTCCCATAGCTGTTGGCAGTAGTAAGTGAGATCATTGTCTGAAGGGGGGACAATATGCATATGTTGGTAGTTGTTGTTATAGGAAACCAAAGACTGAACTGTTCAAATGCACAAGCTTAGACATTAGAATTTGTGGATCCATAATTTTGGTGTTCTCACTTGCAAGCTATTCAATGTAGGGCTATTTGCTTAACTTCTCTGCACTGTTTCCCTTGCTGAAAGATGAGACTAATAATGGTTTTCCCTTCTAAGGATTACATGAGATCAACCCCAAATGCATTGGTAAGAGTTTCAGAAATAAAAATGAGTGTCTGTGGTAAATGGATTCTAGTTAAATTAAAACCATGTGTCTTTGGACATTTGTGTGTTTTGTTTCTTGGGGTTTTGTTGTTGTTTGTTTGTTTTTTAGCAACAGATATTTAAACTTTGAATAAAAAATACTCTCTTTTCCTTATAAATAATCATAATTCACTTTTTCATGCTAATTGAATTTCAGTGAAAAGTAAAACCAAGCCATAAGACTATTTGGATATGGCACTATCAGACATAGTCCTTTTTTTTTTTAAAGACAGAAAGATAAATTAGGCAGACTGACAAATCAATAGTTAAGAAGACCACAGCACCGAAGCTTCCTCTGGTATAATCTGGGCTCGAACCCACATCAGGCAAATGGCAGAGCAGTGCACTGAATAAGTGAGCTATTCTGCCAGCCCACCGATGGGATCCTCCTCAGATGTTTTAAGGAACTGTTTCACTCTGGGAGTTGATGAACTGTATGAAAATGCCATGGACCCATGGGTCAAACGACTCCGTTTCTTACACAGTGGCTGGCAACCTTACTATAGGTTTAGCTCTGAGATAGGGCTGAGTACTGAGTTCAGCTCTAAGCAAACCTGAATTTACTCACTACATGCTGTGGCATTTTATTCAAATAGTAGTTAGTATTTAAATTTCATATATACAAATACATCTAATGCTGGCAGAAGCTAATTGAGAATCTGACCTACCAACCTCAAAACTTTTTGCAACACTGCTGTACTCTTTGTCTTAGTTGTTTACTGATTGTTCTCAATGCTCCTGAGAAACAGAGAATCTGGGTGGTTTTTTTTTGTTTTTTTTTTGGAGGGGCAGCCTTTCTAATCCAGCTACTTGGGAAATAATAATTCTACTGCCCTTAAATAATAGTGTCCAGGAAACTTCACTTTAACAATGAAGAAAAGTGTTTTCATCTTGCTCTTTTCTGTTATATGGGGAGGTTGGCAGAAGGTCTTTATTGAATTTATCATCTAACTGCCATTTACTACTATTACATCAGTGTCAGTCTGGTCTCCTTGATTAATATGTGTAAACAGCTGGGGTTCAGAAAAAGCAATGCAGATTCCACCAAGATAAGGCATACCAAAGAGCAAAGCTTAAGATGGGTGTACCTGTTTTTGGCTTTTTGTTTGTTTGTTTGTTTGTTTTGTGCTTTGTTTTTTAGAAGATAGAGACAGAGGCAGAGAACAAGACAGACAGAGAGACCATAGCATCAAAGATTCCCTCAATGCTGTGGGGGCCAGCGCACATGGCAGAGCAGTGCACTGTCCAAGTGAGCTATTTCTCACGCCCCAAAGAGGCTGCTTCTGACCATCTACGTGCTGGCTGGAGAGACACAACAACAATGAGAGTCGTGTCTCAGACCTCCCGGAGCACAAGATTTAGGGTGGAGATGACACACAGAGTATCACAAGCACTGAGGCCCAGCAGTGGGCTGAGTCTAGGGTGTGTAGGAGGAGGGGCAGCATCTGATGTGGACGGGTGACAGGAACCCGGCGTACAAGCAGAGGGGATCCAGGTGGTGTGCCGATATCAGGCACCTGGCAGCAGTCAAACTGGCTGGCAGGGGTGAGGCCAGGGGGCTTACTGAAGACATCCAGCTTGAATATGGTGGCCTCTGTGGACAGGAGGACCCTGGGGCTCAGGGGAATGTGCTGCAGAAGCATATGACAGCTGCCCTACTTTCAGAACTTTCTAGTGCAGACAGAGACCAACCCCCGCTTGCTGGGGAGCCAGTGTTGCAAACAACTTTCCAGGAAATTCCACAGTGAGGGTGACCAAGTACACTGTAGTCAGAGACAGGCCAGGGCAAGGTGGCCAGGGGACATAAGAAGCAACTGCTGACACAGAGGCCAGTGGGGAGGGTGCTGACACTGTAGAGATGGCAGTTTGCACAGCCATGTACATACCTGATGTCAGTGAACGCTCAACTGCGGATGGTGAATGCCTTGGCCACCGGGAGGCCTTGGGTCCAGTTGCCCCAATCACACAAGCCAGGACACCATTCTCGCCTCTCCCTGTCTCTCTCATAAAATAAGTGAGTCCACTTACCCTCCCTCCAAACGGTAGCTTTTACAGCATATGTAGGTTACCAATGCATGGCAAAAAGACAAATAAATAAGATTTCTAAGAGTCCTGGTGAATTCGGTGAGGAACCCCACACTATCCCTTCTGAACAGAATGTACAGACCTAAACATTTTCTCAAGAAGCACTTTGCAGAGAGACGCTCACCGGAAGATGCTACTAACCCTGTGAAAAAGACTGTGTGTCCCACTGGGCTCTGTTATGGATAAGTGGGAAGGCTTTCTAAAGCAATGGGCCACTTTCCCTGCAAAAAGAGAGAGAGTTCTTGGGCCCAGGCAGTGTGGCCCTTCCAAAAGAGTCCAAGGACCTGAGTTCAAGCCTTCATGTCCTCACCTGCAGAGAAGAAGCTTCATGAGTGGTGGGTTGCAGGGCTGCAGGTCTCTCTCTCTCTCTCCTCCTCCACCTCCTCCTCCCCCCTACTTCTCACTCTCTATTTAAAAAACAAAACAACAAAAAAAAAAAACAGAACTCTTTGAATGGGTTAGCTGACAATTCTTCCCTTTCAGTGCAGAAAGTTGATACTGTGCTTATTACTGTTACTGTCACTATTTTGTATCTATAGCGAGTTCTTAGGAGTCAGCTCCTCTTTTGCTTTCACTGTTGAAGGGAACAAAGGGGTGCACACTCTGTGCTGCCACACCCCTCATCAGAAGGAATGCCAAGGCCATGGCACAGTGGCACAATAGTCACACTGGACATCATCTAGTGACACCCCCTCCCACACACACACGTCCTCACCACTGGGCAAGCAACTCCTCAGCTAAGGGCAGCCCATATCTATTTCTGCACACCCAAAATAACCCAAGTGGATTTAATAAATGCCTTTGAGGTTAAGCCCCAGAGATAAAGTATTCAGTCTCAGGCCCTCAAATTAATTGGTTATTCTTTTTTAGGAGAGATGGTTCTCACGTATGAAACAGTTCAAACTGAAAACAGCCCCAATTTCTGTGCTTATAATCCTGGCAGGATTTCCCTTTCCAGGTTACAAATAACCCCCAAATAATGGTCACTGCATAGTAATTACTGACTGCTTGATTAGTTGAGGCTGCCTTATCATCTCAAGCTGTGAGATCTAGACAAGGGAAGGCAGTGGGCTCTATGCAGCAGATACCAGGCTGTTCACAAAAGGTGGAGCCCAGTGCCTTGAGTCTAAGGGAGCTAGCGTTTCAGGAGAGGAAGCTGCATGTGCAGTAGCAAATGCTTCACAGGAGGGCTGAGACTGGGCAAATGAACAAATGAGGTTTCAGAAGTCCCAGAAAGACATGGTAGAGTGGAAAAAAGATTCCTTCAAAAGGCAAAACACCATAAAGAGCCCTCATACTAGCACTGAGAGGCAATTGCACCCAGCATGTATTTGGCAGGTAGGTATTGCTGGGGTCCAGTGCCTACATGCCTCTGAAACCATTCCTGAAAGCCACTGGTTTTCCTTTTCTTTCTTCTAGACAGAGGATAAGAGGCAGAGAGATAGAGAGATAGAGACAGAGACAGACATCAGCATTCTACTCCACTGCACCCATGAAGCTTCCCCTCTGCAGACACTCCTGGGTGTTTGTCCAGAACCCAAACCTGGGTCCTCGCACAGGATAACATGGAGCTCTACTGGGTGAGCCACCTGCCAGTTTTGCTATTAATTATTAATCCAGCTATTAATTTTTCCACTTATTTATTAATTTATTGGATAAAGACAGAGAGAGAGAGAGAGGGAAAGGGAGAGGGAGAGAGGGAGGGAGAGGGAGAAGGAGAGAGAGAGGGAGAGAGAAGAGAGAGGGAGGGAGGGAGGGAGAGAGAGAGAAATATCTATTGACCTGATTCATTGCTGGGAAATCTTCCCCCAGCAGGTGAGAACCAGGGACTTGAACCCAGGTCCTTGCACATGGTAGCATGCATGCTGTACCAAGTGAACCACCTGCCAGATCTGTTTAATCCAGTTTGTAATTCTAGCTGCATAGCAGAACCATCTGAGAAGTTCTAGAAACCTTTTAACCCAGCCCTACAAACCTCTGAAAAGAAGTCTGGGTATCTGTATCTTCTCAAAACTACCCAAGGCCTCCAACAAAGGGAGAGCTGAGGGAGAGAAGAGAGAGCATCAGAAGCCCTCGCCACCTCAGGAGGTCCAGCCTCCAAGCAGACAGAGCAGCCTCAGGCTCATGCAGGCGACATGAACAGGTACACAGGGAGATGTCCCGGCCCCCGCAGCACCCCCAGTGCCTGGCGCCTGGCAGACTGCAGTGTGAGCTGTTCAGGTGTGCATCCTCTACATTAGGACTTCTTGATTAGAAAAGCACAAAACTACACCCCCCAAAAATGCGACATTTTCTACTCCCATTCCTTGCCAACAAGAAGTGAATAGTATAATTCACAACACCTCAGCCCAGACAATAACCAGCCCTGCCCTCAATCACCTTCTGTCCAGACTATTCATAAGCTTGCTTTATTAAGTTTTTTTCTTTGTTTTTAAGATAAAGACACTTCCACACTACGATCATCATCTCTGGCATTATGCTATTCCACTGCAGAATACTGTGCCCCAGTATGGTTCCGTAGCCCCCATGTCCACTTGGTCGATTCCAAATTATATTCCTCCATGAGGATCATTTCTGGAACCATCCGTTCCACCCCGGTTCCATGGCTGCCAGTTCTTAGCAACATCGCCTCGCCAGATATTCGTCGGGATGCGGCATCATCTAAGTTCATTTCCCGCGTCTACACTCGACCAGACCTGCCAATATACGCGGATATCTTTGCCCACCCTGTCCAACGCTTGACGTCTCGTCACCCAATCTGGTCCCCTATGCCTACACTGAACTTCTCTGTTCCAGTCTCTTGGAAACAGAGCTGGCAGTCAGCTGAGGTAAAGAACAAACACCTCATCACAGACCCCTGCAAGTGTCAACCCGGCTTTGACCTAGCACGTTATGACTGGGCCCTCCTCAATCGCTATTGAACAGGCCATGGCCGGTGCGCCGCTATGTTCCATCGCTGGGGAGCCAGAGACGACCCGAACTGCCCCTGCGGCTACAGACAGACTATGACCCACATAGTCAACGACTGCCACCTCTCCAGATTCAAAGGAGGTCTCGAAACTTTACATCAGGCTCAACCTGACGCTGTTGACTGGCTATAGAAGAAGGGCAAACACTAGAAGAAGAAGAAGATAAAGACAGAGAACAGAAACAGAGAGAGAAAGAGACCACAGCACAAAAGCTTCCTGCAATGCAGTGGGGGTGGGGGGGCGCTAGGCTTGAACCTTGTTCTCACAAAGGACATAGCAGCAGACTACCTAAGTGGGCTATTTTGCCAACCCTTTCTCTTTTAACTGGAGGTGAATGAAGAGCTCACAATAGACAAGAGTTCAGAAAATGCCATGCAACAGAATCAGTATCTTCTGGACAGACGAGGTCAGTTCTGAGCCGATCGATTCACAGATGCGGAGCTGAATGATTCAGAGAGAGTCATCAGCTGTAATCACACACACATCAACTGGAAAACCCCAAAATCAAGCCCTGAATAACTTCATCAGAACTGGCTGGACTCACATCAAAACAATTAGATTTTTTTTTTTCTGTTTCTGACTTTCCTTAGCAAGCTGTGTCAGGGTGAAAATTCTCACTGAAATGATCTCCCAGAAACGAGTGCTGGCATCCATTCAAGAGGACGCACAGCTGGATGGACTGCAGTCATTCTTGCGGTCTCAAGAAGGGTCAATCCAAGTTCCTGGGCTTCAGATCAACCACCCACCCCACCCCCCACACACATAGACATTTTCTTTTCTTTTCCTTCTTGTGACAGTGTTATCACTCGGGCTGGGAGCCTGTAAGCCTCCACTGTTCCTGGTAGCCATAGAGATTTCCTGCTTTTCATAAAGATTGAGAGAGGGAGTGAGAAAGAGTAAGAATGAAAAGGAGAAACACCTGCAGCGCTGTGGCACCACTGCTCTTGAAGCTTCCCTTCATCCTCCCGCAGGTGGGAGCCAGGGGCTTGAACCTTGCTCTTCTGGGAGAACCACCACCTGAGTTCTCACATGTAACTATTAAAAGAGTAGATTCCTAGACATGTCCCCCACATATAAAATTAAAATAAAATTAGACTTTGGAGCTAGAAATCAACATTTTTAATAATTTCCCAAATATCCTTTTTTCACACTAGTTGGAAAACCTCCATAGGAAGACCAAACCACCCAAAATTGATTTTTCCTATAAATTCCCAGCTTGGGCCTGGCTTCTCCAGACCACTGACAATGTTTTTAACATCCACTTCCCACCATGGAAAAGAAAAAAGAAAAAGGAGGGAGTGGGGGTAGAGCATTTTGTTGATTCATTTTGTGTAAATACACATTTCTGAAGTAAACAGATATGTCCTGAAAATATTTTTTAAAAATCTGGGAAGAAATAAATAATTACCATGACAGACTTAAATTAATTCAGGACCCTATAGTGGGTAGAATAATGACTGGGCTGGGGAGACAGCATAGTGGTTCTGCAAAAAAAAGACTCTCCTGCCTGAGACTCTGAGGTTTCAGGTTCAATCTCCAGTCAGAGTTGAACAGTATGCTCTGCTCTTTCCCTCTCTCTTTCTCTCTGTATCTCACTCTCTCTTACTAAAATAGTAAACTAAAGGACCAGGTGGTGACACAGTTGGTTAAGAGCACACATTACAGTGCACAAGGACCTGGGTTCAAGCCCCTGAGTCCCACCTGCAGGGGGAAGCTTCATGAGCAGTGAAGCAGAGCTACAAGTATCTCTCTGTCTTTCTACCTCTCTATCTCACCATCACTCACACCTTCTATCTCTATCCAAGATAAACAAACAAATAAATGCTTGGAGGAATATGTTCTTGCAGAAGATTTAGTTTCTTCCTTTAATAGCACTGAGGGTAGAGTCGGCAAGATAGCTCACCTGCATAGTGAGCCTGCTTCATCATGTGCATGACTCAGGCTCCCCACCACCCATCCACTCCTGCATCTGAGGAAGCTTTGGTGCTGTGGTGTCTTCCCGTCTCTTTCCCTATCTATCTATCTATCTATCTATCTATCTATCTATCTATCTACTATCTATCTATCTAAAACATCAGCTTGAACCAGTGATGCTCCAGCAATGTGGATGGATGGATGGATGGATGGATGGATGGATGGATGGATGGATGGATGGATGGATGGATGCATGCACGGACTGGTAACAGATGCACAGATGCATCTAGGGGTATGAAATGATAAACACCTTTTACAAAGGTGGAACCTTAGCTCTTTGTAGAAACACACAGTCAAAGATCTTGAGTTGGCTGAAGGTTACTGAGTTCCACTTGACAAGAGGCAATTGCGGATGGCTTGAGCAAACAGACAGTCAACAAGGATGTGACTGGACTAGATGATCCTCTAGGACCTTCACAACACTTTGAAAACAGACACAGCCTCTCTCTCAATCAATCAATCAATTGATCAATCTCTCTCTTTCTCTCTCTCTCTCTCAACCTCTCTCTTCCCCTCTCCCCTGCCAGCTTCTCTCCCAGTGTTCTTTTTTTTATTCTAATCCTAAGACTTCGACTTTATTTACTTTATTAACTTTATTTATTGGATAGAGACAGCCAGATATCAAGGAGGGAGGGGTAGATAAAAAGGGAGAGAGACAGAGAGACACCTGCAGACCTGCTTCACCATTTGTGAAGCTTTCCCCCTGCAGGTGGGGACTAGGGACTTGAACTGAGTCCGTGTGTACTGTAACATGTGTTCAACCAGGTGCACCACCACCCGGCCCCTTTCCCAGTGTTTTCATGAACGCCCTAGCCACCAATATGGCCTCCTCACTCCACACTCCAGACTTCAGGAGTCTTCAAGAGATACTGAGGAGTCAACAATAGACTTAATTCACAGTGCATCCCAAGGAGAGAGCATGACTCTACCTCTGTGATAAACAACATAGATTTCAAAAGGCCAAGAGATAGGAGAACTATTTTATTTGAACATTTATTTGAAATTTGTGGCTAAGTGTTGGTGACACTTTAGTATTCAGTGTTAAATGATAATTCCAACTTATAAAAACAACTGAACTCTATTTTAACAAAAACCTAGCTGGCTTCCACAAGGTTCCCAGCAGGCTATATGCCAATAATTAGTCGAAACCCTGAACAAGCTGCAATGTGGCCTATAGTTGCCTTGTTTTTTAATGGGCGCCATGGGCCCAGGAAGATGGTATCCTCATTATAGGGCCTGACAGAAAATCACTATTTTTATTATTATTTATGTATTCTGTCCTGTAAATAGTGTGGAAAACCAATACTGAATTGCTATGGGACCAAAATGCTCAAGATAAATAAGCCTAGGCTTCCAAAGACAGACACACCAAGTTAGGCTTGAGGGGAAGGCTGGAAGCTGTGCTAAAAAGCTAACTATTATTGAGTGACCTTTATATCACATATTTCTATTTCCACTCCCAGGTGTACATGCCTTTTGTGGAGAGATACTGCAAGAAATTGTCTTTTGACCATGTGAGTACAGTTTTGCTTACTGTATTGAGTATGTTTCCTAAAAAGCTTTGTGTAAATAAAATCACATAGGGCTCTCTTGAAACAACCCATAGCAGGAAAAACCAAGGTGAAGCTTTCAGTAAAATAAAAAGCTATGTTCACAAAATTATCTTACTTTATGAAGTCTAAATCAAGAGATGGATTTACAAAAAAAAAAAAAAAAAGTCAAACATTTAATGATTGGTATACAGAAATTATTTATCATAAAAGTTTTGTATTTCTGGTTAGGATTATAAAATGTTTATTAATGCCTATGCTATTCTAGAAACAGACCTGTTCCCTAAAAGTTAAAATTAGCTTTTAGTGAGAGCATTCACTGTCTAACTTAATTTTGGTTAGGTTCCATGAGTATCTTTGTGTTGAGAGGTGATGGTTGGACTGATGGTTTGTGCTTCAGACCTCAGGATAACAGCAGGACGGGATTCAGGCTCAGGAGAACCAGCTGCATCTGTTCATGAGCTGGTGCCACCTACTACCACCTGGTTGCCTAGAAACTAAACCTTGAACAAAGTGGAGAGTTTTCCTTATTTAGCTATGTCCCCAAAGAGTTTCTAATGACAATCTCATTTGATGAGGACAACTCTAACACCATCAAACAATTTATAGGGCAGCCTAGGAGATGGTGCAGTGAATAAGGTGTTGGACTCTTAAACATGTGGCTCTGAGATGGATTTCTGGCAACACATATGCTACTGTGATGCTCTGGTTCTCTCTATGTCTCTTTCTCTCGTAAATAAATAAATCTTAATGATCTATATACATAGGATTGGTACAATCAAGTGCTCTTTACCCCCAACTTCTCTCAATCACTCTAAGTCTAACCTTGTCAGATAAAATAAGGACTACAAAAGCTGGATATGGGCAAGAGGCTGGCACACTTTAATGATGGTGCCTATGGTCACTACCAGGCCACCCTATCATCCAAGGTCCTAGTCAGGGAATCCTGGGATTCCCACTTTTGTCATGCTGCAATGCAGAGGAGAGAAAGAGAGAGAGAGAGAGAGAGAGAGAGAGAGAGAGAGAGAAGATCCAGAGCAGAGAGAGAACACAATTCTTTATTTGCACGGGCACCTCAGAGTTGGGTGAGAGCGCAGTGGTTCGGGCCACGTGGAGCTAGCCAAAATGGCCGCCTCGTGTAGCATCCTTTTCTGCGTCTAACCACTGAGGTGAAAACCAGGCAAGAGAGAGAGGGATGGAAGAAGAAGGGCTTTATAGGGCAAAAACCGGGAGTGACAGGCCGGGACAGGATTGGTTGGGAAGGGCACTTTGAGAATATCGTATTAACTCTCATGGGAACTGGCACTAGCCTGAAGGGACAACATGGCGGAACAGGGGCTCCGAGAATGTCCCAACTCTTGCGGGAACTGGCACTAGCCTGAGGGGACATCTGCATAGCACACTTTGATAGGATGGACCTAGACATCTAATAGATCTCTTTCTCCATCGTCACTGATCATTTCCATCAGGAATGTCATCACAAGCCCTTTTGTGGGCTTCTCCAGGACCTTGCCCTCACTGTAGAGCAGCAATGATAGGGACTGCTCCACTCCCTGAATGAAGGCTGGGTCAACCTCTACTATGTTTCTCAAGGAAAACTGGTCCTGAGTTGAATACAGCCTAGAATGTTCCCAGCTGTGACCATGGTCTATGAGCTCACACTGAGAGGGACTCACTCAGAGGTTACCCAAGCTCTTATGCTTACTATGAATAGACATGGGACCTATCTTAGATCAACGGAGTTAACAGTTAATGGTATTTATAAACTTTCCTCATATTTGGGAGCTACTCTCTGCCCTAATCCAGTTGTCTAGTGCTATTCTTAACTCTAACACTATCTTCCCAGACAATACTTTTAATCCACCTGCATGTTAGTTATCAGCTCAGACAAAAATTCAAAAATCATGGGCCACATGGACCATACCTCAGATAGACTTCTTGGTTTCTTACCACATGAAAAATCCTAGTTTCATTTGCTCTGTCCCTATATTTAGGTTCCTGTTTATTGGACAATTTGTTCTATATCTTACTGCCTTTCAGCCACCAAATTGCAGATGTTACCATAACACCATCCTGACCTCCCTGGCCAGACAAACCTCCCATTGTGTCCTGGAATCTCACCTCTCCAGAGACCTATCCTGCCTGGGAAAGACAGAAACAGGCTGGGGGTATTGATCGACCTGCCAACATCCATGCTCAGAAGAGAAGTAACGACAGAAGCCAGACCTTCTACCTTCTTCACCCCATAAAGAATTTTGAGGGCTGGGTGGTTAAGCACACATGTTACAGTGCTCAGGGACTCAGGTTCAAGCCTACGGTCCCCACCTGCAGGGGTGAAGCCTCGTGAATGGTGAAGCAGGGCTGCAGGTGTCTGTTTCCTTCCTTCTCTGTATCTCCATCCCTCTTGATTTGTGGCTGTCTCTATCAAATAAATAAAGATAACAAAACTAAAAAAAAAAAAAAAAAAAGGAATTTGGTCCAAGGGGACTCGGTAGTGGTGCATCTGGTTGAGTGCTTATTATAATGCCCAAGGACCCGGGAGTCCCTGATCCCCACCTGCAGAAGGAAAGCTTTCCGAGTGAGGAAGCAGAACCACAGGTCTGTAGAGCTCTCTGCCTCTTTCCCTCTCTACTTCCCTTTTCCCTCTCAGTTTTTGGCTGTCTCTATCCAATGAATAAATAAAGATAATTAAAATATTTTTTTTAATAATTTTGGTCTACACTCTCAGAGAGGAATAAAAAAATATGGAGTCTTCCAATGGCGGGGATGGGCACAGAACTCTGGTGGTGGGAACTGTGTGGAATTGTAGCCCTGTTATCTTACAATCTTGTTAATCCACTAATAAAAAGTTAAAAATAATTCAGAGCTTTCACCATGGCTACTCCTGGCAGTTTCTCTTCTGTCCGAGGTGCCAAATTTCTGTATCAACCACTAAGAGAAGAGTGTCCTTTGGAACATCCATCTAACAGTATATAGTAAAAGCTAGCAATAATAATGTTAATTTATATGCCTGAGGTCTTAGAGGCCCCAGGTTCAAGCACTCACTCCAACCATCTCCAGCTACAGCTCAGCAGAATTCTGGTCCTTTCTCCCAACTTACCCTCTCAATCTCAAAATGAATGCATAAGCCTTTAAAAATTTTAAAATAATAAAAACTAAACCAACAATGAGGCAGGTAAGACAGCTCCTTGGGCTGTGCATGGCCTAGGTTCAAAGCTGTGGTAAAACACACAGAAGGGGCTATGGCAATAGAGGAAACTTCAATGCTGTGGTCAGTCTCTCTCTCTCTCTTTCTCTATCTCTCTCTTTCTCTATCTCTCTCTCCCTCTCTCTCTCAAAAAAAAAAAACTTGACCAATATTGGTCTACTCTGAAAAGTGCTAAGATGTCTGACTACTGATTTTCTTTTCCTTAATCTCAGGTAATAAGAAATAAAGGGTGATTCTGTGGTGATCACAACGTTCTCAACATCAACTAAACCTCTTTGTAGTCATCTCTCGAGAACACATACTATCTACCTCTCAGACTAAATCATCTTCTCTGACAGGAACAGAGTCCAGTGCAATGGCTCTAAGAAATGGCACCATAAAGCCAGCAGTTACAGAGATTCACTTCCATACTGACAGCACTTCACAAGTAATTTCCTCCCCAAATGAGTGTTTCATTCGTTAGCTCATGTAACATCCCAAGTTCAATCCAATTTCCCCAGATGCTCTAGCACAATCTTCCAGCATAATTATCTCCACTGCAAGTATTTAAAAGCCTTTGCTAGGACTCATTTCTTCCTTGTGTCAGACAGGATCAACAACAAGTGAACAGACAGCTTGGATAGACTACATTCTGCCTAGTTGCAGAAGGTTGAAATTTGGGGAGGGAATCTTTTCTTACAAGGGAGAAACTTTCCCTTGGTGCAAATACTAAAGGGTATCTCCCAGAATAAACATGATCCAATATGCTTCCACTTACAACTGTGCTTTCAAACCTTGATATGTATATGAACTTTGACATTATGGAGAATTGGAAATATCACAACCTGGATGTTTTCAATACTTTCATTCATCTATGAAAAGTCTGGAGCTCAAAGAAGTAATTTTTAAAAAAACAGCAAGAGAGAATTTGTCCTGAAGATGCCATTCCACTTCACTGCCACTCAGAACAACGATGGTGCTTCCCTAGAAATAATCAGGAGGAAACAGTTGTCTTGCGGTCATCTATTTCAATAGTTCATTCACTAAAAAAAGAAGCCTGACTTGAGTCCAAAAACAGTTCATTTCCATTTCCTTCTGATAACTAGAAGGGGAGTTGGGGACATATATTCCAATCACTTTTTAGCTTGTGTATGGGTGCAGGGCAATATCTCTTACAAGCATCTTTTGAGTGACTTTATAAGCAAAAATGGACCAAAGACAAAGAAGGACTTCTTATTCCTCAACTCAGTTTCAAGTCAAGTTTGACTGTCAATGATTTTCTGTCCTTCTTCCTATTAGGCCTCTGTTTTATGAGGTAGCCAGTTTCCTCCCAACTATGTCCACTAAACTCATTCCACTCATGTCCTGAGCCAATACCAAGCAACTTTTCCTGATGTGGTACTTTAATAGCTTGACTTCCTCAAGTAGCTCGCATGCTCTGCTCCTCTGAAAACCAGTTCTGACAGTGATGAAAGTCAGAGAAGATAGACACCTCAAAGGGGCTTCATCTCTGCACCATCAGAACTCTGGTGTCCTATGTAGACAGTGTGATAAATGCTAAAAGGAAATGCCAAAGTCTCAGAATTCAGTTTAGGTAAATGGGACTACTGACATATTTCAAAGACAGAGTCAGTTAGCAAGTATGTGACAGTGTTCCAGGTCTGTCAGGAGCATGTAGGAGACACACAGCACTGCCACTCGGCATTCAGAAGCAGTAACCACACAAAAGCTTGGCCAGTTTCAATGAACTTACTTTATACACTTGTCCATATGTTCCATTTCCAACCAGTTCCACCAATTCAAAGATCCCTGCAGGGTCCTGGAAGAAAATAAACACACGGTAAAAATTCAAGACACTATTCCAGGTGCTGTCTTAGTCAAAAGCAAATACTTATTTAAAATAAGCAAATAAATAACAACTTTAGCTTAGGGGACTCTTGTGAATTCATATTAAATGCTATTAAAGTTTAATTGAGCAGCAGCTATGAAATCCATCAACATCCATTTTGCTTCTGCTTTACATTTCTGTGAGATGTGTTTAAATCAGACAAAAAGAGACATGAGCTCCACAAAACCAACCAACAAACAAAATGGAATTAACCCACTTCTTCTTACTGTCATAGAGGAAGACACTGGTGGGTGGGCATGAAAAAAAAATGAAAGTACTATTATGCAGAGGGGGGTTGAATTACTAGAGTATTTCTCTTTGAGCTTTCTACACTACTAAGTACAGAGCAATGAGATTACGGGAGTGGTGCTTCTGTGGCCTGGGAGGTGGTACAGTGGCTACAGTATTGGACTGGGAAACAAGAAGTCCTGAGTTTGATTCCTGGTGTCAAATAAGCCAGAATGGTAGAGAAGCTCTAAAAAGAGAAGGAGTTATTCCTCTGTTGTAGAAGAACTGAACTGAAGGAAGCCAGCATTTCCAAGAGGAAATGCCTTTCTTTTCTTTCTTTTTATATTTATTTATTTGTGCTAGAACAGAGAGAAATTGAGAGGGAAGGGGAGATAGAGAAGAGAGAAAGACACCTGTTGGGGGCAAGGCAATAGCACACCTGGTTAGGCACTCACATTACGGTGCACAAAGACCAGGTTCAAGACCCTGGTCCCCACCTGCAGAGAAAAAGTTTCACTAGTGGTGATGCAGGACTGCAGGAATCTCTCTCTCCATCTCTCTCCCTCCCTCCCTCCCTCCCTTCTCAATTCCTCTCTGTCCCTATCCAATAATAAATAAATAAAGAGAGCGAGAGAGAAAGAGAGACCTGCAACCCTGCTTCACCACTTTTGAAGTTTCTCCCCTGCAGGTGGAAACCAAGGTCTTGAACCTGGATCCTTGAGCATCATAACATGTGTATTCATTGGGGTGTGCTATCACCCAGCCTTCAAAATGCCTTCCTGTGGGTTCATTTCCCCTTGTCACAATGCTGCCTGTACAGATTATATCTTTGCAGAATGCCCTCCACTGCCTGCAGAGCACACACTCAGCTGGGGATTCACATGTATGTGCTCTGAGGTGTGCACCAAGGCTCGGTACCAGCAGAGGCCACTGCAGCTGGCCATCACTGAGCTCTGCTTCTCCATAGCATAGGAAGCAGAGTGGACACTGACACAATTCAGCTCAGAGGTAGAGAGGGACTCTGACCTCTACCAATCTAATCGGACACAAATGATTTTGTCAAAGACCTAGATTGAGGTCAAGAATCTGAGACATGAATGTCACAAAGAGAAGCCAGGCAGGGAGTGGACATGCGTCAGCAGGTGCCAATGGCCAAATGGCCACATGGTAGGGAGCCTCCTTTGGGGGACTGGAGGAAGGAGTACACCCAGTGAAAACCAGCTGCCTGTCCACAAGCACAGGACTGCCAGTTCAAGATACTTTTTTTTCCAGGAAGGAATGATACTTTGCTAAATGTGAGATCTCTTAATTTTTAAATACTAAGCACTAACTGGCTTTCCAAAAGACAAAATCAGCAGGGCTGGAGAAAAAGCACATTGGTTCTGCAAAAGACTATCCTGCCTGAGACTCTGAGGTCCCAGATTCAATCCCCAGCACCACCATCAGCCAGGGCTGAGCAGGGCTCTGGTAAAATACAAATTAAAAGGAGAAAAAAAATGCAGAGGAAGAAAGAGAAACACAAATCAGAAAGAGACAACTGACGAAACAGCACACTTGGATAGTTCACTGCTCTGCCATGTGTGTGGCCCAGGTTCAAACCTAGCCTCCGTCACCTGAAGGGAACTTCAGTTCTGGGGTCTCTTTAACTATCTCTCAGCAAGGATGAAAGAGAGGAGGAGGATAAGAGGAAAAAGGAAGGAGGAGACAGAGAGAAATGGATGAGAAACAGTTGTGTCTCCTGTTGCCCCACTGGTCCCAAGCACATCATTCCTATGGAACCCTTCCCAAACCAAAAACCCTGCAAAGCAAAGAAACACTCGCTGATAATTGATATGGAAGGAATATCAGCAGCCCCAGGCCCCAAAATCAACCCTCCGAATAACGCATGAAGGCCAAAATCATAGTAACCCTGAGCAGAACAAGGAGTACCATGATGAATGAAGTGCCAACCCTTCTACAACAGGTCCTGACAGAGGACAGAGAGAGGCACTGCTACCCTCAGGCTGGGGAACAGGAGAGCAGTACCCCCAGAACAGCTGAGGCAAAGCACAGATGCACAATGCTCTCACTCCTCCTCCTCTGCCATCAGCACAGACTTCCTCTAGTTGTCAGACACAGGCACAGCTGACCCTGGTTGGTACCCAGAGGAGGGCACCAGCCCTACACAGCTGGAAATCCAGTCTGAACTACAGTTGGCCCTCTCTTGGTTTGAAGGTCCTCGAGTCAGCCCACAGACCCCCAAGATGAGCCCAGGAACACAGAGCCAGAGGACAGAGAGAAAAATCCAAGTCTAACTGGACTCTCACAATTCAAACCCATGTCATTCAAAGGTCAAATGTACTAGCCTAAGTCATGTGTAAAAAGCAACATAGCCTCACACAAAATTGTCAAAACAGCGGGTGTTTGGATAGTGGCTTAGAAGAGGAAACGAATATGTGGTCAACATTCCTGCTTTCCTGGCTTGGAGGTTCTAAGTGAAGGAAGTAGATAAGGATGTCTTTTGTCATGATAATGAAGTTGTTCTAGGACATTCCTAAGGATGGAAACGCCAAGCCCTTGGTTAGAAATCTAGAATGTTCAACAGCATCCCCTGATGTCTGGGGATGGAATAAGGGGTGGAAATCCAACTGATTACCAACAAAAAGGGCTACAGAGGTTAGGTAGCTCAGAGCATGAAAGCACAGAAATTGCATGCCCAGAGCCTAGGCTTAGTTCCCGGCAACTTTATATTGTCTCATATATATATATATATATATATATATATATAGAGAGAGAGAGAGAGAGAGAGAGAGAGAGAGAGAGAGGACAAGTGGTGGTGCATCTGGTTAATCGTGCATCTATAATGAGCAAGGACCCAAGTTCAAGCCCTTGGTCCCCACCTATAAGAGAGGCGCTTCAAGAGTGTTGAAGCAGTGTTACAGGTGTTTCCCTGTCTCTCTTTCTCCCCCTCCCCTCTCAATTTCTGTCTGTCTCTATCCAAAATAAATGCAATAATAACAATAATTAAGCAAGGGGGGTGGCAGTTGCACACCTGGTTAAGCACACACATTAGTCCCCAGTCCCTACCTATAGGGAGGAAGCTTCATGAGCCATGAAGCAAACGCTGCCTGCAGTTGTCTCCCTTTCTTCCTCTCTGTTTCCCCCCTCCCTTCTCAATTTCTCTCTCTATAAAAAGACAAATGAAAAAAAGAGGGGGGAGGAGAAAAAGAAAGAAGAAAAAAGGAGAAAATGGCCAACACAAGTGGTGGATTTGTTGTGCAAACACTGAGCCCCATCAATAACCCTGGTAACATAAATAAATGCATAAACAAACAAACAAACAAACACACTTATGTGGGGACGGTGACCTGGCTTGGCATCTACTGGTGACAAGGCTGATGCAGCTGATCTGGCTGGCAAGTGGGTGCTCCCAGGAGCTTCAGATTACAGTGGGCTCTGCACTCATTCCCAAATGCCTTGTCCAGAGCACAGCTCCCATCTGGCCTTCCTGGAGCTGATGGCCATTCACAACAAACCTTTCTATCCTGTTATAGCAATTGCTAGGATCTTGATTTCCATTTGGAACTGGGATCAAGTAAATTATTTGAGAGTGTTTCCTTCCACCAGCTAGAGTGGCAGACACTAGTACTCCTCTAGAGACAGGATTTTCCTGGGTATCATACGTGGACCTCATGCTCCATCTTTCCATCTTTTTAATGGGCTTGTGTTCATACAGCTATGTCAATTATAAACATTTTGAGGGAGTACATAAGCATTTTAGGGGATTACATATTTGAATAAGTTCTCTCCTGGTATGCAAATCACTCTGTATCAGACTTGTTATTTCCAACTCTAGTGATTATGTCAGATTCTGTGCTTACTCTGCAAATTCTGACTTGCCCCCAATGATGTCAGCATGTAAATAAATATATCTGTTTTGCCACCAGGGTTATTGTGAGGCTCCATGCCTACCACTCTTGGTAGCCGTGTCTTTCCTTTCCTCTAAACAGAAGGGGAGAAACCGAGAGAGAGAGAGAGAGAGAGAGAGAGAGAGAGAGAGAGAGAAGGAGAGATAGTGCAGCATTTCCCCACTGCTTATGAAGCTTCACCCCTGCAGGTGCTCCTATATAGTGACCTGGGGCTTGACCCCAGCTACTCAGACATGGTAATGTGTGTGCTCTACTAGGTGAGGCACTGCCAGCTTCCCATTGCTTTGGGAGTCAGTTTCACCACATACTTAGTAAATAGGCCAGAAATTTATGGACAGAGGGATGTGATGTCTCTGTAGACACCATTAAGGCATCAAAGAACATTTCTGCACCACTTGGACATTAGGATAACTTTATTTTTTAATTTTTTTTTCTGCCAGCAGGATTACCACTGGGGCTCAGTGCTAGCACACGAATCCACCATTCATGGAAGCCACTTCATATATATATATATATATATATATATATATATATATATATATATATATGGAAAGAGAGACATTGAGAAGGGAGGGAAAGATAGAAAGAGAGAGACAGAGACACCTACAATCCTACTTCACTACTCGTGAAGTATCCCCCCACTGCAGGTGGGGAGCAGGGGCTTGAACCCAGGTATTTGTTCATGGTAACACGTGTGCTTAACTGGCTGTACCACTGCCCAGCCCCCAGGATAAATTCACTCTTGTATCAAGTGATGAGATTCTGGCCCCCTTGGCATGCTCAAGCTTGACTTCCAAGCAGGGTGGAAAGATTTAAGAGCTTAGGGATTAATATTCTAGTCACTGAGTTCAACTTTAATTCTCCCCAGTCCACTTGGCTGATGTTGAATTTATGGGCACTGTAAATAATACCCCTAGACTAAACCCCAGAGATGGAAATAGACAAACCTAAATACAGAATGAGGAAGACTGTTTCTCTAGCATCATAAAAGGCAATCTACATCTCACCTCCCTCCTTTGAAAATGAAATCTAGAGACGAATTGAATGGGATCATAAGTGAGCGCTCACACGGACCCCATGTCCTTCCTCCCAGACTCCTCCTAAAAACAAAGGACTTTTCAGCATTTGAGGTCCTTGGCCAGGGTGCCCCAGACCCAGGTGGGCTGAGAATAGCCCAGGGCCCCCAGCATCATCGCCTGCCCCCACATCCCCACAGATGTCTGCCACATGGCTGTACTTACTCAAAACTTCTGGACACTCAAAAGACCAACATGCTATTTCTCTCAGAACCAAATTTAGCAGCTGTGTAGCTAGGACTTTAGCTGGCTTTGAGAAGCATATTCTTTTATTGATTTATTTATTTATTCCCTTTTGTTGCCCTTGTTGTTTTTTTGTTGTAGTTATTATTGATGCGGTCATTGGATAGGACAGAGAGAAATGGAGAGAGGAAGGGAAGACAGAGAGGGGAAGAGAAAGATAGACACCTGCAGACCTCCTTCACCGCCTGTGAAGTGACTCTCCCGCAGGTGGGGAGCCGGGGGCTCGAACCAGGATCCTTACACTGGTCCTTGCGCTTTGCACCACCTGCACTTAACCCACTGCACTACCGCCCGACTCCTGAGAAGCATATTCTTTCTTTTTTTAATTTCTTATCTATAAAAAGGAAACATTGACAAAACCATAGGATAAGAGGGGTACAACTTCGTACAATTCCCACCACCAGACCTCCGTATCCCATCCCCTCCCCTGATAGCTTTCCTATTCTTTAACCCTCTGTGAGTATGAACCCAAGATCATTGTGGGATGCAGAAGGTTGATGGTCTGGCTTCTGTAATTGCTTCCCCACTGAACATGGGCATTGACAGGTTGATCCATACTCCCAGCCTGTCTCTCTCTTTCCCTAGTAGGGAAGGGCCCTGGGGAAGCAGAGCTCCAAGGCACATTGGTGTGGGGTTGTCTGTCCAGGGAAGTCTGGTCGCATCCTGCTAGCATCTGGGACCTGGTGGCATTCTTATGAGCACAAAACAGAACCAAGGAAAGAGGGCAGTTGGAGCCCTCTCTGAGTTTATCAGCTTTTCCACACCACTGGTCTTCCCTGGAAGCATGGTGGATGCCAGCCGCCCCCCACCCCAAGTTCAGTCCTCATGGCACTCAGTCAGTCCCTGAGCACCACCCACTCTGCCACATCCACCTGTTGTTAGAGGCCAGCAGAGGGTGTGCTGGGTGCCTTGAGAAGGAAGCAGACAGATGTGACCAGAGATGACATGCACCTGACCCCATCCTACAGTGGCAGGTGACAGGCAGGAAGCCTGCAAGTTTCGCCCAAGAGGACACACTCTGGGAGACATAGAACTCAGCCCACCTGACCTTCACTCACATACTGCCCTGGCCCTGCTTCTGGGGGGCCAGTAATCTAGGTGAAAACTGTATATCAACAGGGCCAAGAGCTGGCTCAACTGGTAGAGTGTACACGCTACTTTGTGTGAGGATCCAGGTTCAAACCTTAGACCACCACTTGCAGGGGGAAAGCTTCACGAGTGGTGGAGTAGAACTTCTGTTTTTCTTTTTCTCTCTCTCTCTACTTCTCTATGTCCACCTCTCACTCTCTGGAGGAAAGAAAGGGGAAAAATGGCCAGTGGGAGCAGTGGAGTCATGCAGGCACCTAATTCCAGAAATAATCTTGGTGGCAAACAATCAATTAATATAAAAAATGGCATTTGAAGGCCTCGATGGTGGTGCACTTGGTTGAGCACATATGTTAGTATGTGCAAGGACCCAGGTTCAAGCCTCTAACCCCCGCCTGTAAGGGAAAAGCTTCATGAGTGGTGAAGCAGGGCTGAGGTATCTCTCTATTCCACTCTATCTTTCCTTTTCCTCTCCATTTCTGTCTGTCTCCATTCAATAAATAATAAATAACTTTTAATGCCATTTGAAGAATTTTGGTCCATACCCCCAGACAGGGGAAATGTTAGGGGACAATAACCAGACGGTTCTGGACCTCAATTATAGTGGGACCTGAAATGTTTATGACCAGGAATCTTGTTTTTGTACCACCACTGAAAAGGAAGCAAATCTGAAAAACACCAGAGACAGTCAGGCACTCTTATTAATATCTGAGAGAGAAGAGAACAAGGAAAGGGCACTGGGAAGTAGTACTAGGTGTAGGTATGCCTTCGAAAGGAAGTGAAGTAGGGCCAGGCTCGAGCCCCCGGTCCCCACCTGCAGGAGGAAAGCTTCATGAGTGGTGAAGCAGGGCTGCAGGTGTCTCTCTGTCTCTCTCCTTATCTCCCTATCTCCTCCTTCCCTCTCAATTTCTGGCTGTCTCTAGCCAATAAATAAATAAAGATAATAATAAAATTATTTAAAAAATGAAAGAAAGAAAGAAAGAAAGAATAGAAGTGAGGGCAAGACCACAGAAAAAAATGGGAAAATATATAGAGAGATATTGATACAGATATAGACATAAAGTCAATCCGTATCTGTAACCTTAGGAGAACTATTGTAGTTTCCACTAGAGGGGAATGGGGACAGAATACTGGTGGTGGGAACAGCATGGAATCACACCCCTATTATCTTAAAATATTGTAAAACACTATTATATCACTAATAAAAGTTTTTAAAATGGCATTTGAATGTGATTCCTAAGAGTAGCAGCCCTGAGACATTAAACTACTAAACTACTGTCATCATAATTGTTCCCTCTGGGATAAACAATGGTCCATCCGTTTTACACATATTTTTCGCATTTAACCTACTAGCAAACTTAAGAAGTGGGTATTTCTAATCCCAATTTTCAGGTGATGAAACTAAGACTTGAAGGAATCAAGTAGCTTGCCCAAGGTTAAGTAGTGTGTGGTAAAGACTGCCAACAAAACCAGACTAGGGAGTCTGGGGGGGGGGGGGGAGGTTTGCGGGGAACTCTCATGATGATTATCTCAGTAAAAGAAACAAGAAACAACACGCATAAAGCATAGTTGCATGCACAGCAGTGCCTAGTAAATATAGACACTGCCACCACTTGCCTGCCATCCATGGTGACAGCACTGATTCAGACCTACGTACTTTGATTCCTGGTGCATTTCTCTACAAACAGCCAAAGCTGCAATGGTGTGTGGCCACAGAGATGGTGGTGTGTGTATACAAACATATCTAATGTTTTTTTTTACTTTTATTATATACATACATATGTAATTTTTTTTCCTACCAGGATTACTACTGGGGCTCAGTGCCTGCATGATTCCCAGGGGTCTTTTTCTTCCCTTTCTTTCTTTCTTTCTTTCTTTCTTTCTTTCTTTCTTACTGATAGAGGGGAGGAAGGGGTGGGGGAGAGGACAGACATCTGCAGTTAATGTTCCACAGCTCATGTATGGAAGAAGGGGGCTTGAACCTGGGTCCCCATACATGGTCCTGTATCCATTCCCTCAGGCCCTGGACATATGAGATCAATAGTACAAAATTAAAGGAACAGTGCCAGGCATGGAGGTAGCTTACCCCAGAAAGCAGGTACCGTGCTGGGGACAGACTCTGGGTTCTGGTCCCAACTTCACAGGGAGCACCACCAAGGAAAGCTCCCTGGGGCTGAGGTGTGCTGTGCTCTCTCTCCTCCTGCCTCTCCTTCTCTCTATACCCCCCTGCTAGAATAAATAACAAAAGAATGGGGGGTTAGTGGATTCTCTAGAATAAATGGCCAACTCAAGCAGGACCAAGAGACTTTGTTTTCTGATTCTGGTACAACACTTGAGTCCTGTGTCACCTGCTGGGATTCACCAGCCAGACTGTCCCAGGAGTTTTCACCTGGACTGTGTGTGGAGCCAGGCACCCAAGCTCACCCATAAGGAGAGCCCAAGCACAGCCCCAGAAACCTGCTCTCAGGGCAGGACTTTGTCCCATGAGAGGTCTGAGGAGCTCTCTAGGTGCCAAAGAGATTTGGCAGGGCCCCTGCCTTTGAGAATTTCCTCAGATTTCCTGCATCCTGAGGTCAGTGTGGACATCAGGCCCCTCTCCTGAGCACCACCTTCCCCCCAACTCCTTGTTCTCTCTGCATCAGACAGTGAGTGCTGACTCAGCCTTTTGGGGAACGCAGCATGCCGCATGCAGAGCTGTGCAAAGCCAGGGGCCTGTCAGGGCAGAGTAGCCAAGTTACTGGCTGTACTTCCAGCCATGCAAGGTCAGCTGACGGGAAGCAGAGAAGCAGAGAGCCTGGCAACTGCCTTCCCAGAGATGCCAAGATGAAGAGAAAGATAGCAGTGGCCACAGATGGACCTTCAAGACAAGAACCAGTCATCCAAATGGTGAAGGAAGAAAGGCCAGACAGCCATGTATGTTACTATTTTGGAAAGAAGAGGTTTCACTCTCCCGCCAAAGGTTCTCCTCTACCCCACTGCATACAGTAAGCCAGCCTCACTCACTCTGCTGAAAAGCATTTCTCAACATTTCCTCCCACACCTAGAAGGACCCACACCACTGAGGGTGGACTGGCTAGATCCCACTCTGCTCTCAGGTCCCCAGAGGGGCTGGATGCCTAAGGCACAAAGAATCCACACAGCTGCCTGGAGCAGAAGCCTATCACCTGGAGATGGGATACAGCACTCAGGCCAATACTTGGTGTCACCACGAACGGTACAGCTGAATGGTTAGCACTAACTCTTACCACAAGCTTCAGGGGTGGCCCGGGAGGTGAAGCCATGCAAGAGGTGTTGGACTCTTAAGTATGAAGTCCCAAGTTCAATCCTTGGCATTGCATTTGCAAGAAGGATGGTCTGCATCCTTCTCCTTCTGAAACACATCAGTCATGTTGGACCTTTTCTGTTTCCTCAAGGCTTTTGTCCCTAAGTCTAGGTTGACATAAAGGATATTAAACAAGTTGTGTGTTTTACTAAGCAGATACATTTGGGGATAGGAGCTCTGCACCATCTGCTCAAGGATCTCAAGTGTTTCTTAGGGGTCAGGGAGGTAGCATGATGGTCCTGAGAAAAGACTTTTCTGCCTGAATCACCAGTGGTCCCAGGTTCAATCCCTAGCACCACCAAATGGCAGAGCTGAGCAGGGCTCTGGTTAAAAAAAATTTTTAATTAATGGGGGGCCACAAGTGGAACACAGTACATGTTACCATGCACAAGGAACTGGGTTTAAGCTCCTGTGCCCCATATGCAGGAAGGAAGCTTCACAGCTGGGGAAGTAGGGCTGTAGGTGTCTCTCTTTCTCTCTCTCTCTCTCCCTCTCTCTCTACCCCTCCCCTCTCAATTACTCTCTGTCCTATAAATACATAAGTAAATATATAAAGTGCTTGTTGGCAGATTCCCAAAGCTGAAGTGGGATCTCTGTGTGTACCTTTAACCTTCACAAGCTATTTGGTCTCCACCGCAGGCAAGTCTGAGTTTGAATGAATGCCTTGCTTTTTGCTTCACGGCAGGGATGCCAGAGACTAGGGCCTTACTGCATTGCCCGAATCTCCAAAACAGGGCAAGGTCTCCACACTTCCCAAGGCCAGCAGGCCACTAACCAGCCCAGGAAGGAAAGATGCATGTCCCTAATCAACCGTGACATGCAGGCAGACCATAAGCGATGAGACAGACCCACTGTAGTAACCTCTCCCCCCTTCCTCCCAGGCAATTGGGCCCTGCAGTGTGCCCTCGGGGGGTGCTCAGGGCCACCTCACATCCAGTCCCCACTCTCCCTTACTGTCCAAGACTCTTGGTTTTATCTGGGAGGGAGGCAATGCAGCCATGGGAGCAATGTGAACACCCTTGCTTTACCGAAGCTCCTGCAGATGAGAGTAAGCTCCAGCCACTACTACTGATGACGTTAGTAATGAGAATCATATTAGCAGAGTCACTGTGTAGAGCTGGCTGGCGGAAGACTACTGAAAGGCAGTTGACTTTGCTGAGAGAAGAGAAACGCTTGTCTTCCACATTCTTCCTTGTGTTTAGCTAGAATGCAGATATGCTAGCTAGAACTCTGCAGTATTATTGAGCTGAGATGAACTGAGACAGAAGCCTGGTGCCAGGTGGTGTAACAGACCACTGAACTCATCTGAAACCTCTCAAAACCATGGCTCTCCATAACCACTAAACTGTCCAGGTCTGGGCCTTTAAATCAGGAGAGAAACATCAACTTCTCTTTCCCCTGACCCACTAACCTTTGGGGTTTTCTGTGCAATGCGACTGACTTCTAATTTGCTTTGGAATTTCTTTGTGCTTTTAACTTATTCATGCTTAATCAGCTGTCCTTCAGTACAGCCCTGGCTCTCTTTGAACTCTGGAAGGCGGTATTCACTTTATCCATTCCACCACTCTACTGTGGGCTGTGTGTGACTGCAGGAGCCACTCTGGCCAGAGCACAAAGTCAGTCAGCATGCTGCTTTCAGATGGAGTATCCATTGGCAGGGCCAGATGCTGTGACGGCCCCTGAAGCCAGAGTGGATCCAACACCCCGCACCGCAACAGTCCTCCAGTCACTGGCAGCCTTTCCCTATTCACCCTGGGAAGGTGGCATGGGAAGAATATAAACACAAGTTGTTTGAAGTTTTTATGGCTGTTTGTAGGCTGGCAAGACAACTTCCCTGGACAGTGCACTGAGTTCAAGTCCAACCCTCACTGTGCTGGAGGAAGTGTTGGGGCCGTGATATACCTCCCTTCCCACCCCCAGCACCATCTCTATCTGAAAAGTTGGCCCAGAGCCATGAAGTCCCAGCAATGGCAATACAAACTGTTTGCTAGCATGGGATACCTTAGACGGCCCCAACTAACAGAATAGAAAGGACCAGATGGTGGTGACAATAATCGTTATGCTGTATAATGCTCCCAAGGCACCTGACACCATATTTGAGAAGGACCATATATATTATTGGGAGATTAATGGTTAATAGTAAATATAGTTGTTGGTATATATGTGACATTTCTCAGTTTTCTGCAAAACTCTAGTCCCCCTCCTAGGTCCTCCTCCACCATCATGCACCAGGACGTGAAACCATCACCTCTACCCCCAGCCTCCTTTACTTTGGTGCAATACACCAAACCCAGTCTGAGTTCTGCTTTGTGTTTCCCTTTCTGTTCTTAACTCTCAACTTCTGTCCATAAGTGAGGTCACCCCATAGTCAGTCATCTTTCTCTTTCTGGCTTATCTCACTTAGCATGATTCCTTCAAGCTCCATCCGAGATGAATTGAAGAAGGTGACTTTATCATTCTGAATAGCTAAGTAATATTCCATTGTACATATAAACCAGGACTTTCTCAGGCACTCATCAGTTGTTGGGCATCTGGGTTGCTTCCAAGTTTTGGCTATTACAAATTATGCTCCTATGAGCCTAGGTTTACACAGATCTTTTTGGATGAGCATGTTTGACTCCTTAAGATATATCCCCAGGAGAAGAATTGCAGGGTCATAGGGTAGGTGTATTTCTAGCCTTCTGAGAGTTCTGTTCTCCACAGTGGGTTGGAAGAATTTACATTCCTATTAGCAGTTCAGAAGAGTTCCTTTGGAGAACAGCCACTTTTTACCTGACAGCTCCTAAGTCCCAGACACTGGGTGAGAGGGTTGGGGTTGGTGGTTGGGAGGAGCTTGGTTTGCAAAAAAAAGGTTATCTGCTCTAGGCATTGATCCTGTGAGATAAGTTGTTCCCCAAAGACAAATCAGGGATTACAAGAGCCACTTCCTCAAGATGACTGTCCACTGCCATATACCCATTCTCCACCCCCACCCCCATCTCTGAACCACAGCAGGAAGCAGTCCTGGGCTGAAACCCCTCCCACATGACTGGCTCTCAGCACCTCTCACTGTGCATGACAGAGTTGGCGGTGATGGTTCCAAAATGTTAAAATGGAGTTTGGTTGCACATGGCAGAGGATAAGCCCTAGGGTTCAGAGCAGAGTATGCTGGGCCTGGGGGGGCCAGGGCCCCATTGAGGGCAGCAGAACCACAGACCCTGGCTGTTCATCTGAAAGCCTCTGGACTCAAAGCCTGCTTCCAGAATGACTGTCCAGGTGATCCACAGCTGAGGATGACTAACCAACAGCATCTCTGACCAAAGCAAGGCATAGCCTCAATCTCAGCATCACCGTGGCAACGTGGGTAGACTGCTGCTTATTCACACAAAGGGAACCTACTCTCAATTCCAGCCAGGGCTATGTTTCCACTTTACTCCACTTTACCCATTAGAAGTTGCAACTGGATGGAACATTGCTTTCTTAAAGAAGAATGTTTATTACTGAGTGTTGGTCTGCTTCTAATTCTGCTTCTAAGACCCCTTCTGTTTTGATCATCACATTAGGTTCACTTGCTTAATGCCGTGGTCTATTTATATAATCACTGCTTTACCTGAGACCCACCCTGCCTACAGGGCATTGGTTTAATCCCCACTGGTTCGATGCAAACTTGATACTTCCAAGCTTACACTTTTTCCTTCTCCCCACCCCCTATCCTACGTACTTCCTCTTCCGTCCTGACACTTCCGCCTCAGGAGATATAAATGACAGGATTTTCTAATGAATAGAGATTAGATTGATTGCACTGTATTCCCGCTCATCAATAAAGATTGAACTGCGTTCCCAGCTCAGCCATGAGTCCCTGCAACTGAGTCCTGGAAAAACATTTCATTCTTAGCCTCGAAAAAAAATAGGAATTGGGGAAGGAAGAAGTAATGTCTTCTTTCTTGCCCCAGGAAAAGAACTATAAAGAAGGCAGTCTCTGCAGACAACAGCTCATCCAGAAAGGTGACCTGGAGGCAGCCATGGACTCTCTGGGTAGGCCATTGGCAGTCTCTGGACAGTGGATCTTTGATGACTGAATGCATTAAGGTGACCAGTGAGCATTACTGGGGCACCTCCTATGTGCTACTGAAGACCCCTTGTCCAATTCTCCAGTGATTCCTTTTGACTGCTATAACTGCATTTCTCATCCCCAGTCTACATATGGAACTGATTAAGAAAAAATAAAACATTCTTGTTTGGGGGCAGGCGGTGGTACACCCAGTTAAGAGTTCATATTACCATGTGCAAGAGCCCAGGTTCCAGCCTCTTCCAACCCATCCCTTACCCCACAGTCCCTACCTGCTTGGGGGATGTTTCACAAGCAGAGAAGAAGGCCTGCAGGTGTCTCTCTTTCTCCCTCTCAATTTCTCTTTGTCCTAGCCAATAAAATTAAAAAAGGAAAAAAAAATGGCCACGAGGAGTGGTGGATTCCTAGTGCCAGTACTGAGTCCCAGCTAACCCTGATGGAAGTAAAAATATAACAAGTGGGCCAAGTGGTGGTGCCCTGGTTGAGCACATGCTACAATGTTCAAGCTTCAAGTCTCCTGTCTCTACCTGAAGGGAAAAAGCCTTGCAAGTGGTGAAGTTGGGCTACAGGTGTCTCTCTGTTTCTCTCCATCTCTATTCCCCCCGCCTCCTCTCAATTTCTGACTATCTCTATCCAATAAATAAATGGATAATAAAAAACCATAAAATAATAAAATAAAGTTTTGTTCAGAAATTTTAGTTTGCATTTACTATTGTCAAAAAAAAAAAAAGAAAGAAAAGAAACTGTAGTTTGCATCTATTACTGTCCATTACTTTTGAGAAAGGAACTGATGAAATCTATTTGTGCTGGGAGAGGAATGATAGCCATTAAACACTCATCTTTCAGAGGGGAGCTCCAGTGTGATCTTCCCTGCACACACAGCTGAACAGAGGCACCTGTCTTCACAGAATAGGCTTGCAGCTGGGAGACAGAGGCTGTCTTGGGGGAAGAGGACACTTCACCAAGGGGTGACAGCTTGAGTCTGACCTCCCTTCCCAACACTGGTCAATGATCTTCTTAGTAAAGCTTGAAAAAGTGTGTTTCCCTTACAAGTTGTGTGTGACAATGATTCTTTACTTAAAACAAAAAAAACCTCTTCATATAGTTTCTGTTGGATGTAATTATCTTTCCAGAGTAAGCTATCTAGTAGGGAGTCATGACAGTAACCTGCTCTCCCAGAAGGCGCTTTCCTGCATGAGCCACTGCCCAGAAGACGCCCTCTGTGCTCTTGCTCTTGCCGAAGCCTGCCAGCCACAGGCTTACAAACCAGTTAGGGTCCATCTCAAGCCACATCACAGCAAACATTCTCTCACTCCATGGCAGTAGGGCACACACCTCACACCAGCTTGTCCCAAAGGTTATCTTGCAAGCAGTCTTTGTGTTGCCCCAGAAGACAAGACTGTGGGAGCAAGAGCTATGTCTTCAGATGCGGCCAGGAGCAACCTCTCTGAAGCCAGGCCTGGTGGAGACACTGGCCCAAGCACCTGTTAGTGAAGGGGTGAGGGACACTGCTGCCACCTGCTTCCCAGGAGCCCACTCGTTCATGGAGACAAGACATATCTTTGTACCAACCAGCCAGCCCCAGAGCCCCAGCATGCAGACCAGACAGCAAAAGCCAGAACAGGGTGAGATAGACACTGAGACAGGAGTAGAATCTACAGGAGCAGAATCTACAGAAGTGGGATCTATAGGAATAGCCACAAGGCAGGTGAGACAGGGCTGTGTAGCACCAAGATTCAAATGGCGGTGGTTTGGGGGCATAGATCACTTCTGCCAGGGATGATCCAAACAGACTTCCTTTCCTCTCAGGACAGCATCTAAACTCAGCACACTTTAGAAACTACTGTCCTTGGGGCTAGGTAGTGGTGCACCTAGTTAAGCATACATATTACCAAGTTCAAGGACCCAAGTTTGAATCCCTACTCCCCACCTGCAGGGATGTCCACTTCATGAACAGTGAAGTTGGTCTGCAGATGTCTATCTTCCTTTCCCTCTCCCTATCTCTGCATTCTCTCTCAATCTCTTTCTGTCCTATCTAATAAAAAATAGGAAAAAATGGCCTCCAGAAACCATTTAAGAAAAAAAAAATAAGAAAACAATATCCACAAGAATTTCTTTTCTTTCTTCCTCTCCTCCTCCTCCTTTTCTTTCTATTTTTTTTATTTATTTATTTATTTATTTATTTATTTGCCTCCAGGATTATCTCCGGGACTCAGTATGTGCAGAACTCTACCTTCTTAGCAGCCATTTTTTCTTTCCTCTAGATACAGGTGGAGAGACAGAGAAAGGTAGAGAAGGAGAGACCTTATAGCACTGCTCCACAGCTCATGAAGCTTCCCCCCTGCAATTACTCCCAAGTGGTGGCCCAGGGCTAGGACCCAAAGCTTCACATGTGCTCCCCTGGGTGTGGTACCTCTTGGTCATCTAATATTTAGTTTTAAACAGTTAAATGAGGAAGACTACCAATCTAGATGATGCAGTTACACATTTGTTATTATATTTTTGGAGACTGTACAGCTGGGCATCAGAAGATTTAGAAGCCAAATACAAACCACACACAAGCACTGCCCATCTTCCTAGAAAGTTATTTTTCCATGAGGACGTATGTCCTTTTTTTCTTTTTTGTACTGTATTAAATTGAATATGGCAATCTGTCTCCATGTTAAAGGTAAAGCAGAAAGCTGCTAAAAAATCAATTCAGGTTCCCAAGGGTGCTTCCTCAGTCAGTGTTTCCAGGGATTCAAGTTTACCATTTTTCACCAATAGCAATGCTCTGGTTTAATTTTTTTTCAGGGGGGCTAAGTGGTGGCACACCTGGTTGAACACACATGTTACAATGCTAAGGACCAAGGTTCAAGCCCCCAGTTCCTACCTGCAGGGGGAAAGCTTTATATGTGGTGAAGCAATGCTGCAGGTGCCCCCTCTGTCTCTCTTCCTATCTATTTTCCCCTTTCCTCTCAATTTCTCTCTGTCTCTAGCCAATAAGTAAATAAATATTTATAGAAAAAAATGTTTCAGGAATATACTGTTTATATATTCCACTTAAGTTGTCGTTTTTAAAATACACTAAATTTTCTCTATTTCTCCTCAATGCATTCTGAATATGCAACTCCTTAGATTAGAAGTGATAATAGTTCTATTTTTTTTTTTTTGCCTCTGGGGTTATTTATGGGACTCGATGCCTGCACTATGAATCCACTGCTCCTGGAGGCCATTTTTTTCCTATTTTGTTGCCCTTGTTGTTTATCATTGCTTTTGTTGTTGTTGTTGGATAGGACAGAGAGAAATGGAGAGAGGAGGGAAAGACAGAGAGGGGGAGAGACAGATAGACACCTGCAGACCTGCCTTACCACTTGTAAAGCAACCCCCCTGCAGGTGGGGAGCCGGGGGTTCGAAGCGGGATCCTTATGCCGGTCTTTGCACTTTGTGCCATGTGCGTTTAACCCACTGTGCTACCTCCTGACCCCCAATAGTTCTATTTTTTAATTTTCCACACTGAAAATGCTTTTAATAAAATCGATAATATAAAAGACACATTACAAAAAAGAGGCACCATTCACATCCAGTTGCTGGTCAATTGCAATCTGACATTGCCAAAGCAGGCATTCTAGGACCTCCATTTAACAATGTCACTGCTCCAATACCTCCCAGTTATTGTCTGAGCCTAAAAGAGAACAAGACTCTTTGAAAATGACTGTTGAGTCTTGCTTTTCACAAAGATAAAAGTGTTCCAGTTCGCCAGATTAGTGAGGCAAAGAGGATCATACTAGCTCTCAAATAGATCAGTTTCACTTTGTCCCCTTCTAGTATCTAGTTCACTATTTTAAAGTTTGGAAAAATTATCATGAAGACCATAGCTTCCATTTAGAAGGATGAAAAGAAACAGAGATAAGCAACCCAGTGATAAAAATATCAGTTCCCTGTCGTAGGAGTGCTGCAGAATGCAATCATAGCTAAAGGTTTTCTGAAAACCTACAAGTATCTTTTGTTATAATGTACAAACTGTCCTCCTGATTCTTGAATTCCACTAAGCAGTCCATCACACCAGGCAGAGCCATACTGTGGATAGAGTTCCTCCTGCATTGTGATTCTGCTTGCCAGTGAGGATGTAGTTAAAACCAACGCATGGAGACATTCCCACAGCAAGACTTCAC